>NW_026113089.1:0-42843 GCF_024323335.1 Lathyrus oleraceus | reverse complement strand
TCACACACTCTCTCTCTCTCTCTCTCTCTCTCTCTCTCTCTCTCTCTTCTTAATATTTATAGATATATTGTTTTTCAAGAAGCTGTTAAATTTTCTTCCTATGTCGATTAAATCATCTCATAGCCTTTCCTTAGTGTCATTTTCATATTACTCTCTCTCTCTCTCTCTCTCTCTCTCTCTCTCTCTCTCTCGTATATATATATATATATTGTTTTTCAAGGAGCTGTTAAATTTTCTTCCAATGTCGATTAAATCAGCTAATAGCCTTTCCTTAGCTAATACTATATATATATATATATATATATATATATATATATATATATATATATATATATTATATATTATATATATATATATATATATATATATATATATATTGTTTTTCATGGAGCTGTTAAATTTTCTTCCAATGTCGATTAAATCAGCTAATAGCCTTTCTGTGATACGGTGAACTGACTTTGTGTTTTTGCTTTGAAAAGCAATGTTGCAGATAGCAAGAGTCGCCACCGACTTTTCTTTTATCCAATAAGGAAAGGCGGAAAAGAACAGGAAAGAACTTGATTAGATTTTGAGTTTAGGAGGTATATTATACAAAGGGAAGGTGTTAGCACCCTTTGTATCCATGGTTATCCATGGGCTCTTAATTGCTTAACTCACTTATGTTTTCCTTGTTTGAGAAAGTGTTTGAGAAATGTGGTGTGTTTAGAAATTATTTTGAAAGGAGAGTTTAACTTTGTAATGATTCTTGTATGAATGTATACAAAGTGTTTATCTCGTTTGATTTTGAAAGATGTTTATAAAAATATAACTCGGCGATGATTCTGGTGCGAATGTATACCAAGTGGTGATTTTCTAAAAGATGTTTTGAAAAGTGTGAGGTGTGAAAAGTATTTTAAGCTGTGAGCAAGCATTTAAGAGTTATACCTAACCAAAGCATTTATAGGTATTTCCTATCCTTAGGAGGGTAAAACTGTCCTTACTATTGAGAAGTAAGTAGTCTTATCCTTTGGATGTAAAGGGACATCGTGGGGTCGTCGATTGGTCATTGAAGGCAACATTTGGAAGGATACCTTAGCATTCGAAGGGACGATCATCATTTAATCGTAGGCTACAACGAAGGGTCATCGAGAGACAAAGTCATATATTCGAAGGCAACGTTCGAGGGACAAGGTCATATATTCGAAGGCAACGTTCGAGGGACTATGATTTATCTTGTAGGGACATTGACCTTTTGATCGAAGGGACTATGACTTATCTGTTTAGGGATGATGATGATTTAATCGAAATGGTCTTTGCTAAGGGTATCCCCACATTCCCGGGACATGACCGTAATATCGTAAGGCAACAAAGAGAGGGTTACCCTAGAGGTGCAAGTGTGGAAATGATTGGATTCAGATATATTATCTTGAATTAATTTATCTAAGTTCGATTATTTATCTTTCCATGCAATCCTATTAGCATACATCTAGACAGTTATATTCACAGTATGGGAAAATTAAAGTTCGAAAAATAAGACTACGCTATTATATGGCTTCGGGATGGGGGGTACATAATTTAAAAGGGGATATAAAATATCTAAATCTTACTTAACAAGTACAAAATTAAAAGGGCATACAAAATAATAAAACCTAATTAAAATAAAAAGAAAGAAATAAAAAAAACTAAATAAACTAAATTTAAGAATGAATTAAGAATGTTTTTAGTCTATAATAATAGAAACTTTTTTTTTATGAATTTATGGAAAAACTTAGACTAAATTGATAGAAATTTTAAAAGAAAAGAAAAAAATATAATTAGATTTTTATTATTCAAAATAGCCCATTTTAATTAATTAAGTGATATATAAAAATTTAATTAATAAAGGCTTGAACCCAAGACCTCTACGTTGCAGTGAGGGGGGAGCTACCAACGAGCCATGTTAGTCCATTCATTATTTATTCGCCTTCATTAAAATATATATTAATTCTACATGGATTTTTCCATTTTGACACAATACCACCATGCATGTTACAGCTTTCTCTCTTACGGCAAGCTACTTTATTTTTTCTCATGCTTTTTCTTTCATGTGAGTATAACAAACCTGTAACTTCATCTTATATCAAACCACACACATAAAATAAAATCATATGTAATCATCATGCAATAATAAAAATAGTCATGCACAAATCAAGAAGCTTATATTATTTTACTCATGTATTAGTTCTCTTTACTGCAAGTGATAATGATAAAACAAACCTTACACATACATGTTAAAGACAACCAAGGATTTATAATATCACCATTATATCATCATCATTATTATTATGTAATAACAGCATGTGAAATAAACATAATCATGCTAGAAACAACACTCATATAATAATAATTAAATGGCAGGTATAATTCTTTAATCATGCAAACAAAATTTCTCCAACATGCTATGACATATCAAGAACAGATGTATACTTGAATAAAGCAATATCAACATCCACCAAACCATGAATACATCATCTTAATATATATACTAAACCAATATTATTCATGCATGAATTAAGGAGTATTGCAAGGTAATCATGCTGGATGCAAATTCCCTAATGAACACTTACTGGGGATTTGATTCTTCTGGCTTGCTCACTGTATAGGTGTTGTTCTTATTCAGGCTATGAGTGCTTTATGGTTTCTTCTCTTTTCCCTTATGAGTGCTTTATAGTTGCTTCTCTTTTCCCTGCCCGTGAATCTTCTTGCTTCTGCCTTGCCTTGTGTATCTTCTTCTACTGTATCTCTCCTCTTTTTTCTCCTCCTTTCTTCTCTCCCTCTCGCTGCAGCCATATGAAGTATTTATAATGGTGTGGATTAGGGTTTAACCTTGCTAAATATTTGCATCCCTTCCTATACTTTAGGGTTTAACCTTGCTAAATATTTTGATCCCTTCCTATACTTTAGGAGAGTTAGGGTTTAACTTTCCTAAATATTTGGATCCCTTCCTATACTTTAGGAGAGTTAGGGTTTAACCTTACTAAATATTTATTAAATACAAATAATGAATAATTCAAATGACTTTTAACAAATAAAAATTAATTTAAATTTTAGTTACATAATTGAATTAAAATTTAAACCTATTTCTATTTTTACGTTCATCATTTAAAAAAAAATTAAAATTATTCTTACTTATATCAACCAAAATTATTTTATAATTTATGGGCTTTTAAAAAAATGTTACTCTTATAAATAAATTTTATTAAGTAAAAAACGTGAATTACTAAATAAATACTATTTATAAATAATGAATAAATGGAACATGAGTCACTAAATTACAAAAAATAGTTATTATAATTTAATGAGCTTTAACAAATAAAATTAATTTAAAATTTTAATTATACAATTAAAATTCAAATCTATTTTTATTTATCATTAAATTAAAACTATTTTATTTATATATATAAAATTTATTTATATCATACAGATAACTAAAATTATTATTATTTTTTATATCTGTATCACATAATAAATAAATTAAAATTTATAATTTATATGAGAATGTATGCTAATGAATGAATGCAAATGTGAAATGAATGCCATGCATGAATCAATTTATCATAAAAATTAACAGGCAAATTTTGGGGTATGACACTTTCCTTAGTGTCCTTTTCATATTTCTCTCTCTCTCTCTCTCTCTCTATCCCTATCAATCTCTCTCTCTCTCATTCTCTCTCTCTCTCTCTCTCTCTCATTCTCTCTCTCTCTCTCTCTCTCTCTCTCTCTCTCTCTCTCTCTCTCTCTCTCTCTCTCTCTCTCTCTCTCTCTCTCTCTCTCTCTCTCTCTCTCTTAAATATTTATAGATATATTGTTTTTTAAGGAGCTGTTAAATTTTCTTCCAATGTCGATTAAATCATCTCATAGCCTTTCCTTAATGTCCTTTTCATATTGCTCTCTCTCTCTCTCTCCCTTATATATATATATATATATATATATATATATATATATATATATATATATATATATATATATATATATTCAATGAGTTGTTAAATTTTCTTCGAATGTTGATTAAATCATCTAATAGCCTTTCCTTAGTGTCCTTTTCATATTGCTCTCTCTCTCTCTCTCTCCCCCCTCTCTCTCTCTTATATATATATATATATATTGTTTTTCAAGGAGCTGTTAAATTTTCTTCCAATGTCGATTAAATCGTCTAATAGCCTTTCCTTAGTGTCCTTTTCATATTCTCTCTCTCTCTCTCTCTCTCTCTCTCTCTCTCTATCTATCTATCTATCTATCTATCTATCTCTCTCATTCTCTCTCTCTCTCTCTCTCTCTCTCTCTCTCTCTCTCTCTCTCTCTCACTCTCTCTCTCTCTCTCTCCCGCTGACCGGGCAGTGAACCACCGGCTAACTCTGCGTAGTGTGACCGGTCGTCGAAATTTAATTTGATTTTAATTAATTAAAATAATTAGTAATAATAATAATAAAGTGTTTATTATTGTCTTGTGGTGATCGGTTATGGCCTTAGTTTTCCTTTATTCTGATTTGGGTTTTAAAATACGACCTACGTGTCGTGCCTCTCTCTTAATCTCCCAAATGTAACTTCTTTTCTCATCTCACTCCCTCGTATATAAAACGAGTTTCTTTTATGTAATGTAATGATATGAAGAAAGCAAAGAAGTCAGTGCCAAAGGAGGACAACCTTGAAGATCTTGCTTGGAGAAGCTTAGATCGTTGTTAGGTTAGCTTAGGTTCTCTCATTGGCTTGGGAGAACAATTGCGCTAGGGGCCATAACTGTTTCATTATGTATGTATGTATGTTGATGCATGTGAATGTATGTTGATGCATGTGAGAGGCGATTTATATGATAAATAAGCCGGTGAGATCAGAAAAATTGCAATTCCCTCAAATTAATTATTAAGTTTATGCTTTCCAAGTTTTAACACTCATCAAGACTAATATCGGATAATGTAGGTTTCGCCTACGCGAGGTGCATGATCTATATATTAGTAAGGTGCGATGGGATAATTGTAATATCCAACTTTTAAAACAATGGGTCAAACTTAACTAAACAAATTATGAGAATATTATATATGTTTGCTTTCCAAGTTTTAGCACTCATCAAGACTAGTATCGAATAATGTAGGTTTCGCCTACGCGAGGTGCATGTTTTGTATTAGTTAAGGTGCGATGGGATAATTGTAATATCCAACTGCTAAAACGATGAGTCAAACTTAATTATAATTTTATATGTTTAGAAGCAAGAGTTGGGAATGATCCATATGATGGATTGGAATAAGGAGTTATTCACCCAACTGAAATTTTTGAGAGTTGTATGAGATACAACTGGAAGGAGTTCCTACCTAAATAACCTAGTTCTGTGTAATCCGCCTACGCAGACTTAGAACGAAGTGAAATATGGATCTCGACCCACTAGAAAATCTTCCAACAGGATTTTCCGAATCAAATGATGAGGGTCATTTGTTTTGAGTAAAATAGTGGGAGCATGTTTAATTAAAGGCCTAATTAAATATGTTAATGATACTTATATTTTCATTAATCCTTGTGTAGATTACCATGACAACAAACATCTCTAACAATATCTTGCGATCAATCCTTGATAAGGAAAAATTGTCTGGGACAAATTTTCTGGATTGACACCGAAACCTGAGGATTGTCCTCAAACATGATAAAAAACTGTATGTCTTGGAGACACCTGTTCCTGAAGAGGAACCTCCTAGTTCTGCATCTAAGGCAGAAAGAGATGCTTATAAGAAGCATGTCGATGATGCCAATGAAACTGCTTGTCTCATGCTAGCTACCATGAACTCAGAATTGCAAAAGCAACATGAGAACATGTCAGCGTTCGATATGATCGAACACCTGAAGATGCTCTATCAAGAGCAAGCAAGGCATGAGAGGTTTGAAGTTTCAAAAGCCCTTTTTCAAGGCAAGTTAGTTGAGGGAGCCCCTGTAGGTCCCCATGTACTCAAGATGATTGGGTATGTGGAAAACCTTGAGAGATTGGGTTTTCCCCTAGAAAAGGAACTTGCGACTGATTTGACCTTGCAATCGTTGCCAGATAGTTTTAGTCAATTTGTCCTAAATTTCAATATGATTGATATGGACAAATCTCTTTCTGAACTGTTCGCCATGTTAAGAACTGCCGAGCAGAATCTGAAGTCAAAAGGGAAGTCCATTCTGATGATTGGAAATGGAAAGAGACAGAACAAAAGGCCCACTAAGCAGGGTGATAAAGGGAAAGGCAAGGAAGTTGCCAAACCCAAACCCACCGTTGCTGCTTTAAAGCCTAGTGGAGGCATAGCAAAAGAAGGCACCTGCTTCCATTGCGGTAAGACCGGACACTAGAAGAGAAACTGCCCAAAGTACCTGGAAGATAAGAAGAATGGAGTAGAGACTTCAACTTCAGGTATTTTTGTTATTAATTTATCTACTTCTGCATCATGGGTATTAGATACTGGATGCGGTTCTCACATTTATACAAATGTGCAGGGGCTGAAAAGAAGTAGAGATTTGGCAAAAGGTGAAGTTGACCTACGAGTTGGCAATGGAGCAAAGGTTGCTGCTTTAGCCGTAGGGACTTATGTATTGACTTTACCTAGTGGTTTAATAATTCAGTTAGAGAGCTGTTATTATGTACCTGCAATTAGCACGAATATTATTTCCGTTTCTTGTTTGGACAAGTTTGGTTCTTCATTCATAATAAAGAACAATT
This sequence comes from Lathyrus oleraceus, assembly GCF_024323335.1. Taxonomy (NCBI): domain Eukaryota; kingdom Viridiplantae; phylum Streptophyta; class Magnoliopsida; order Fabales; family Fabaceae; genus Lathyrus; species Lathyrus oleraceus. The sequence continues at coordinate 36,146 of NW_026113089.1, read as the reverse complement.
GTTGCTCAATTTATTTGAATGATATATTCTATGCTACTGCACAAATGAACAATGGATTATATGTCCTTGATCTTGAAATGCCTATTTATAACATTAATACTAAAAGGATGAAACCTAATGAGTTAAATCCAACTTACCTTTGGCATTGTCGATTAGGCCACATAAATGAGAAACACATTTCCAAACTCCATAAAGATGGACTGTTGGACTCTTTTGATTATGAATCATATGAGACATGCAGATCTTATTTAATTGGAAAGATGACAAAGTCTCCATTCACGGGAAAAGGTGAAAGAGCTAATGATCTTTTGGCCCTCATACATACTGATGTATGTGGACCACTGAACATGCCAGCCAGAGGAGGTTTTTAGTACTTCATCACATTTACTGATGATTTCAGTAGATATGGTTATGTGTATTTAATGAAACACAAATCATAGTCCTTTGAAGAGTTCAAGGAATTCAAGAATGAAGTACAAAACCAACTAGGTAAGAATATTAAAACTCTTCGATCAAATCGAGGTGGTGAGTATTTAAGCCTAGAGTTTGATGACCATCTGAAAGAGTGTGGGATCCTATTCCAACTTACTCCTCCTGGAACACCCCAATGGAATGGTGTATTTGAGAGAGGAAATCGAACCCTGTTGGACATGGTCCGATCCATGATGAGTCACGCCGATCTTCCAAACTCCTTTTGAGGACATGCACTATTGATATCAGCGTATACACTTAACCGTGTTCCATCCAAAAGGTTGAAAAGACACCATATGAGATATGGAGTGGTAAGAAACCACATATGTCTTACATGAAGATTTGGGGTTGCGAAGTTTATATGAAACGACAAATTTCAACTAAGCTTGAGCCCAAATCTGACAAATGCTTATTTGTGAGGTATCCTAAAGAAACAAGAGGGTATCACTTCTACAATCCTTCTGAGGGCAAAGTGTTTGTCGCTCGAACTGGAGTTTTCCTAGAAAAGGATTTTATTCCAAAGGAACCAGTGGGAGGAAAGTAGAGCTTGAAGAAATTCAAGAATCACAAAGCATCGAAACACCTATGGAGGGATTAGAGCAGGAAACACAAGTAGTTGTGTAAGAGCAACCTGCTCAAGTAGAACAAGACCAACGTAGGTCAGGCAGGATACGTCACCTACCTGATATATATGGATATCTGATCAAGGTGATGTATTACTCATGGATCAAGATGAGCCTGTGACCTACTCATGGAATCTTCGTTTTGATGAAACAGTAAAACAGTATGGATTCATCAAGAACAAAGATGAGCCTTGTGTCTACAAGAAGGTTAGTGGGAGCATGATCGTATTCCTGGTATTATATGTAGATGGCATATTACTCATTGGAAACGATATCCCCACCCTGCAACAAGTATGGTCTTGGTTGGGGAAATGCTTTTCTATGAAGGACCTAGGTGAAGCAGCCTATATATTAGGAATCAGAATCTATAGAGATAGATCATAAAATGCTTGGCCTAAGTCAGAGTACATAGACAAAGTGCTAAGACGCTTTAATATGAATGATTCCAATGGTTATGTGTTTTGCTTAAATGGTGGCGTTGTGAGCTTGAAAAGTTCAAAGCAAGATACAGTTGCTGATTCTACAACCGAGGCCGAGTATATTGCTGCCTCAAGTGCAGAAAAGGAAGTTGTTTGGATCAAAAAGTTCATTAGTGAACTTGGAATAGTCCCTAGCATTGTGGATCCCATTGGTCTCTATTATGATAACAATGGTGCTATCGCACAAGCTAAGGAGCCTAGATCTCACCAACGATCCAAACACATACTCAGGCGTTATCATCTCATTCGAGAGATAATAGATAGAGGAGATGTGAAAATCTACAGAGTACCTACACTTGACAATATTGCTGACCCACTGACAAAGCCTCTTGCGCAGCAGAAGCATGATGGCCATACTAGATCAATGGGCATTAGGGGTATGCCTGATTGGCTCTAGTGCTAGTGGGAGATTGTTTGTGTAAGCCCTAGAGGCCAATACTTTTGGTACTTGTATCGAATTATTTATTAATAATAAAAGGCATTTTCTTTATTATGTTTGATTAATAATGTCCCTAGAATAGCTAGTCCATTTAATGTATCAAGTATGACTTAATCATGAGATCACATTAAACATAAGGACACTATTCTTAAAGTATCCGTAGTCGAGCTTTATTGTGAAGTGGGATAACATTAAAGCATTAAGACTATTATGTTTGTAGACTGATGATCACATCTCATGGATCATGGATAAAGAGTTATCAAGTCTTAAACATAGGTATGAATATTAAGAGTAATATTTATACCGAATTGACCCGTTATGAGAATACTATATAGAAAGTTATGCAAAGTGTCATAAGTTATTCTCATGGTGATAATGGTGTATACCACTATTCGACCTGAAACCACTATGGACCCTAGATGTAGAGTCGAGTGCTTTATTGCTGATCAAACGTTGTCCGTAACTGGATGACCATAAAGACGGTTGATGGGTACTCCACGAAGCATGCTGAGGGACATGAGTGACCTAGATGGAATTTGCCCATCCTGCGTAACAGGATAAATATCTATGGGCCCAATATTGAACTGGACAAGGATGACACGGTCTATACCTTGTGTTCAATATAGACATAAGGGAAAAAGGGTAATTATACACATAATTATTATCACAGGGGGTTTTGTCAGATCACATGACATTTTCGTGTCTTAGGTAGCAGTGATGTGTTGCTAGATACCGCTCACTGTTTATTATGTTAAATGCGTGATTTAATATAATTGCCAACGTCGGGAAAACCTACAGGGTCACACACAAAGGACGGATTGATGAGAGATAGAGCAACTAAGGAACATCGTAAGGTACGGTGTACTTAAGTAGAATACGAAGTATGGTAAGGTACCAAATACTTAAGTGATTTTCGCATATTATGAGATATGGGCCAAAATACACTTAAGTGGGCTTTTTGGCTTGAAGCCCACACAAGTGGTTCTATAAATAGAACTCTTGTGCAGAAGCATTGTATGGGAATACAACACAACTGAAGAGTTGGAATTTCGTATCTCTCTTTCTCTCACTCAAAGCCTTCATTCGTACCAGCTAGCACTGAGATTGAAGGAACCCGTTCGTGTGGACTGAGTAGAGACGTTGTCATCGTTCAACGTTCGTGATCGCTCCGTGGATTTGTATCCAAGGTTTTGATCGTTACAAGAGATCTGCACCAAAGGTTTGAATCGCCACAAGAGGTAACGATTCTATCACTGATCATGCCCATTCGTAAGGATCACTAAATGGAGAAAATTTTAAATTTCGCTGCGCCTTGGATGGCAATTCTCCTTCAGTATTTGCAATAAATGTCTGGGATGGGCTTAAAGATGCCATCATTAGGAGGATATCAGAATGCTTGTCAGAATGAATATTCATATGGATTATATCTGAAAGATGTATCTGAATCTTGAATGTAATCGATAAAGATATCCGTCTGAATGAATCTTTATTTTGACTGTATCAGGAGGATAATTAACTGGAAAAAAAAAGTTGGCCTCATGCCATGTCATGATGCATGATATGTTTTATGCTCTTGAAAATAAATGCGAACATTGCATGCATGTATATGCTGTGAAATGATGCATGAATGAATTATGCGTCTGAAAGTTTTTGCCATGGGAAAATAAATCCCGATATTCTGGTTGGAGATATTTGTATTGATGACCCTTTCTTAGCTGGGGATATTTGATTTCTGTCTGATGGTAGAAATATTCAACAGAACCTGACTGGGGATAAAAGAGATGACCAGTTTGTCTAGTAGTGCCAATTTCTTCTGGGAATAACTGGTTTTGCTGGGGAATAGGATTTGCAACCGGATTTGTTAGAACGCATGGTTAAACCTTATCCTTGATCCTAAAGTCTTTTAGTAATTGCTATTTATATTTTATGCATGTATTTTCGGTAAACATCAATCATATTCAAATGCATATATTAATTCGAATTAAATCAATGGACGTTTATGCAAACAAAACGGAGAAAGTAAAACAAAAGTATCTTTTCGGAAATAAAATTGTATTGATTTTGAAAGAGGGCCTATAAACAAGCAATTTTAATACAAGGGGACAGAAATCCTAGTAAGAGGAAATTGTCAAGAAAGCAAAGAAAAAACAACTATGAAAAAAAAGTCCTATTGATTTTAATTCTACTACTGCTATTATGTCTTCAAGCATCTCATCTCTTGCTGTCGGATAGAAGTGATTGGCTTGTTAAGTCTCTTTGACTTTGGTGAAGCTGACCGAGAACGGGACATAGTCATACGCTTTAATCCCTAATTTTTGCCTGGACCGCCTTTTCAGGTTTTCAGTCCACCAGGATACCCTTTTTTGCCCAAGCCGCCTTTTCAGGTTTTCGACTTGCCGGGTGTACATTTTTATATGTTTATCCCTAATTTTTGCCCGAACCCTTTTGGTTCGCCGGGATGCCCTTACTTTTGCCTAGATATGTCGACCTAGCGGGTCTCTTTTATGCGTAGTATTTTTTAACTATGTCCGCGTTCACGGGATGCGGGAAATCTTCGCCATCCATTGTAGCAAGCATCATGGCTCCATCATAGAATACCTTCTTAACTACAAATGGCCCTTCGTATGTGGGAGTCCATTTGCCTCTAGGATCACCTTGTGGTAGAATGATACGCTTTATCACCAAGTCGCCAATTTGATACACCTGTCTCTTGACTTTTTTATTAAATGCCTGGGTCATGCGCTTCTAATATATTTGTCCATGACAAACAGCCGCAAGTCTCTTTTTATCAATCAAATTTATCTGATCGAGTCGAGTCTGAATCCATTCATCTTCATCTAAGCTTGTATCTTTCATAATTCTTAGAGAGGGAATCTGAACTTCCACTGGTAAAACGGCTTCCATTCCGTAGACTAAAGAGAAAGGAGTTGTCCCTGTCGAAGTGCGTACTGAAGTGTGATAACCATGAAGAGCAAATGGTAACATCTCATGCCAGTATTTGTATGTTACTGTCATCTTTTGTATAATCTTCTTAATATTCTTATTAGCAGCTTCTACGGCCCCATTCAACTTTGGCCGGTACGGAGAAGAGTTATGGTGTTTTATTTTGAACTGCGTGCAGAGTTCAGTAATCATCTTGTTGTTCAAATTAGTACCATTATCAGTGATAACTCTTTCAAGGATGCCATACCGACAAATAAGACTATTCTTGATGAACCGTGCCACCACATTCTTGGTGACAGAAGCAAATGAGGCTGCCTCTACCCACTTCGTAAAGTAGTCAATAGCAACAAGAATGAAACGATGTCCATTAGAAGCAGTAGGTTTAATCTCTCCAATCATATCAATGCCCCACATTGCAAAGGGCCAAGGGACTGTCAACACGTTCAATGGAGCAGGAGGTACATGTACTTTGTCCGCATAGATCTGGCACTTATGACAAGTTCTGGAGTGATGGTGGCAATCAACTTCCATGGTAGACCAATAATACCCTGATCTCAGAATCTTCTTGGCCATCGTACGTCCACTAGAATGACTCCCAAAAATACCTTCATGCATGTCTTCCATAATCTTTTATGCTTCCTTTTTATCCACACAGCGAAGCAAAGTCGAATCATGATTACGTTTGTATAATACTCCATTACTCAAAAAGAATTTAGCGGAGAACTTCCTCAGAAATTTTCTGTCATTGATGGATGCCCCTTCAGGGTATTCCTGAGTTTCTAAATATCTTTTTACTTCGTGGAACCAAGGTTTCTCTTCTACTTCATCAACATTAAGTTCATAACAATATGCTGGTTCATCTAATCGTTCAATGGTGATCATGGGAGCTTCATTGTCCCATCTGACTCTGAACATAGATGACATGGTAGCCAATGCGTCTGCCAACTGATTCTCTTCTCGTGGAATATGTTCTAATGTAATCTCTTCAAAGTATGGTATTAATGTCAACACCCGCTCTCGATAAGGGATGAGATTCGGATGTTTAGTGTCCCATTCTCCTTTGATCTGAGTGATTACTAAGGCTGAGTCTCCGTACACACTCAAAAACTTGATTCTCAGGTCTATAGCAGCTCTAAGTCCCAAAATACATGCCTCATACTCAGCCATATTATTGGTACAATCAAAACATAGTCTAGCAGTGAAAGGCGTATGGCAACCCTTGGGAGAAATAATTACAACACCAGCACCATTGCCCAATGCATTAGAAGATCCATCAAAAACCATAGTCCATCGGGATCCCAGTTCGGGTCCTTCATCCGGTCCAGGTTCTTCATAATTAGTAACAAGCATAACATCCTCATCAGGGAACTCAAAATTCATAGATTGATCATCATCAATTGCTTGATGAGCCAAATGATCAGCTAACACGCTTCCTTTGATTGCTTTCTGGGTAGTATACTGGATATCGTACTCTGTTAAAATCATCTGCCATCTTGCTATTCTTCCGGAGAGAGCAGGTTTCTCAAATATATATTTGATAGGATCCATCTTAGAAATCAATAAAGTGGTATGATTCAACATATACTGTCTTAGTCGGCGAGCAGCCCAAGCCAAAGCACAACAAGTTTTCTCAAGCAGTGAGTATCTTGTTTCACAGTCGGTAAAATTTTTGCTAAGGTAGTATATTGCATGCTCTTTTCGACCAGACTCGTCATGTTGCCCCAGCACACACCCCATTGAATTTTCTAACACGGTCAAATACATGATTAGAGGTCTTCCTTCAACTGGTGGCATCAGAATTGGAGGTTCTTGGAGATACTTCTTGATTTTGTCAAAAGCTTCTTGACATTCATCATTCCATATTATCTCTTGATTTTTCCTCAGTAACTTAAAGATGGGTTTGCAAGTAGCAGTCAAATGGGAGATAAATCGGGCAATGTAATTTAAGCGTCCCAAGAAACCTCTGACTTCTTTATCTGTACGGGGAACTGGCATTTCTTGAATAGCTCTCACCTTAGTCGGGTCAACCTCAATTCCTTTACCACTAACAATAAAGCCCAAGAGTTTACCGGATCTTACTCCAAAGGTGCATTTGTTCGGGTTCAATCTCAACTTGTATTTTTTCAACCTCTCAAACAGTTTGTATAAATGATCGAGATGTTCTTCTTCAGTATGAGATTGGCTATCATGTCATCCACATATACCTCTATTTCATGATGGATCATATCATGGAACAAAACCACCATAGCACGCTGGTATGTTGCCCCTGCATTCTTTAAACCGAATGACATTACTTTGTAATAGAAAGTGCCCCATTGCGTCACAAACATAGTTTTCTCCATGTCTTCAGGTGCCATCTTAATCTGGTTATAACCTGAGAATCCATCCATGAATGAGAATACCTTGTGTTGAGCGGTGTTATCTACCAGAACATCAATGTGCGGAAGTGGAAAGTCATCTTTGGGACTTGCTTTATTCAAATCTCTGTAATCTACACACATTCACACCTTACCATCCTTCTTTGGCACTGTTACCACATTAGCAACCCATCGAGGATAAGAAGTAACATCTAGAAAACCTGCATTAAATTGTTTCATAACCTCGGCTTTGATTTTTTTCAGACATTTCAGGACGCATGCAACGAACCTTTTGCTTAACAGGATGACAATCTTCCTTCATCGGTAAACGATGTACTACTATATCAGTATCTAGTCCTGGCATGTCTTCATAAGACCAAGCAAAAATCTCTACATAGTCATGTAACATCTGAATCAATCTTTCTTTGACACTGTTTTCCAAGCCTGCTCCTATTTTGACTTCTTTCTTGTCTACTTCAGTACCCAGATTTACAATTTCAATTGATTCCTCATGCGGCTGTATAGTCTTTTCTTCTTGCAGTAACAGTCTGGCAAGCTCTCTAGGCACTTCGCAATCTTCCTCACTTCCATCCTCGGCTTGGTAGATCGGATTTTTAAAGCCATAATTAACAGTAGCAGAATTATTATTAACAGGATCCAGAGTGGATATGGATCTGCAATTTGTTACGTGAGTGTGTGTAAGAAAACATAGCTTATTTGAAAGATGACAGGAAAGATAAAGAGCGCAATATTTGAATGCAAAAAGTCCATTGATTTATTGAATGTGAATATGCTTATGAAAATGACAAAACCCTTAACAAATTAGCTATTGTGCCCCGGGCATAGACACAATGCTTTAAGAAGTTCAATTGTTCATAATAAAAATTACAAAATTTGAAACACTAAAATAAGCAATAACAATTACTCCTGACTAAAGGAAATCGGGATAGTGTCTTCAGCCTTCCAATTATTGAGTCCGTCACCAATTGTTGGGAAAATCCAGCTATCCAAGTCGCAATCGCTATCAGCATCTTCTATAGCATTAATCTGATCTTTGACTATCTTTTCAGAGCTAAACCCCAGGCCAAATTTATCAGACTTGTACGGTACATCGATCAGTTGACCCCATCCAGTACGACCACCATCTTCAACCACGGCTTGAGCATCTTTCAGAGAAATCATAGCAGGAGTAGCATGAATAACCTTGGGCACACGGGAAGTTGGCTTAAGGACAGGACTGGTCGGAGGAACTACTTCAAATGACTGAGAAGGAGTCTCAAAGAATTCACCATCCATCTCGACGTATCTGAAGGTATGCACACTACTGACAATATACTCTTCTTCTCCACACACAGTGACAATCTTGCCCTCTATTGGATACCTCAGCTTTTGATGGAGAGACGAAGCTACAGCACTTGCCCCATGGATCCAAGGGCGTCCCAGCAAGCAGGAATAGGCAGGACGAATGTTCATTACGTAACAGGTAGTGTTAAAGACTTGAGGTCCTATCTTGATAGGGAGAACCACTTCACCATGGACAACACTCTTCGCACCATCGTAAGCACGCACCACAACGTCACTAGGTTTCAGTTCAATGCTTTTACAGTCAAGCTTATCGAGCACAACTTTCGGTAGCACATTCAAAGAAGAGCCATTGTCGATCAACACATGAGACAAGGTGATCCCCTTACACTCAATGGAGATATGCAGAGCTTTATTGTGATTCTTTCCTGCTGGTGTCAGGTCAGCATTAGAAAAGCCTATGCCATTATCAACAACCACGTTAGCAACATAATTTTCTAACTGATCGACAGATGTTTCCTGAGGTACATGAGCGGTCTTCAAGAATTTTATCAACGCATTGGCATGAGATTCAGAAGATAACAACAAGGATAACATCGAAATTTTAGACGGAGTATGCCCCAGCTGTTCTACCACATCAAAATCACTCTTACGGATGATTTTCAGCATTTCTTCCATTTCCTGTTTGGCAACATCTTCGGTAGTAACTTCGACGGGTGTCTTTGACTGAGAAGGATTGATTACTGGTCCCTTTCCTCGAGTTTCAGGGGCGGGAGGTGAGATTTCTGGAGAGAAGGTCCTTCCACTTCGAGTAATTTTACTAGTCCCAACAATGTCAACGTCATTAGGATTAGCAGAATTATCATCTTGCTTTATGCCGTGGATGTAAACATCATCTCCATAATTCCACGGAATGGCTTTGCTTGAGGAATACGGTACTGGGCCAGGTGGGGAGCTACCTTAGGCTCAGCAGTAATCTTCATAGGCACTCTAGTAGCGGTAATCTTCACTGGAACTTTGGACCTAGCAATCGCAGATATTTCTTCCATAGGGTTTTCCACCTTAGGAATCTTTTCAAAGAGAATTGTACGATCATCCATCAGCCGTTGAATACCATTCCTCAACTTCAAGCAATCATTGGGTCGGAGTATACAGAGATCGCAATTTTCAGCACAACCTGGAAATAAACCAGCTTGCAATAAGTTCTTCTTGATGATCAGGAAAGGAGATGCTAAGTCAGCTACATTAGTAATGTGAGAATTTTCATCCACAACATTAACAGTCTTGTCATGATTAGGCATAGGAGCAGTGATGACATTAGGAGTCTCCGAAGGATCAAATTCAATTTCTCCAATGTCGATCATATCCTGAATCTAATTCTTCAACAACCAACAATCGTTTGTATCATGCCCGGGGCTATCGGAGTGATATGCACACCTGGCATTGGGATTATAACGAGGAGAAGTAGTGTTGGGATTTGCAGGAGGATCTCTGAGGGTAATTAAATTTGCTTTTAGCATACTCTGCAGTGCTTGTGCTAAAGTCATATTGATCTTGGTAAACTGCCTTCTTGGCCTGTCTTGTCTGTGTTGGAAGTTTTGAGATGGCAGTGCTGCAATCGTAACTGCTCCAACAGTATGGTCATGATTTTTCTTCTTATGACCCCTTTGACCGTACACAGCATTTAATTCATTCTTCCCCTGATAGGACTTTTTGGTGCTTGCAGAGGTAGCCGCCTGTATCTTTCCACTTCGAATGCCGCTTTCAACATGTTCACCCGTCAATATAAGTTCAGTGAAACCCGATGAAGAACTTCCCAATAGATGGCTGTAGAATGGGCCAGTCAGTGTACCCATGAACATGTCCACTAATTCTCGATCAGTCATAGGGGGTTTGACTCTGCCAGCCAAATCTCTCCATTTTTGAGCATATTCTTTGAAGCTTTCTTTAGAGCCCATAGTCATATTCTGCAGCTGTAGCCGAGTAGGCGCTAATTCAGAATTATACTGGTAGTGCTTGTAGAAAGCTGTCGCTAAATCAGTCCAGGTGCGGATGTTAGAGCTCTCGAGCTGATAATACCACTCTAACTGTGTGACAGACAGACTCTCTTGGAAGAAATGGATCCATAGCTTCCTATCAGTGGTATACGGCTGGATCTTTCTCATATAAGCTCTCAGATGCATCTGAGGACAAGACGCACCATCATACTTAGTGAAAGCGGGGACCTTGAATTTGCGAGGAATGACCACATCAGAGACCAGATCTAAGCTTTCGAAATCCAGATCGGGCGCCTTCTGACCCTCCATAGCTAGCATACGTTCTTCCAGCAACTTATACTTATCATCTTTCGGAGAGTACTATTCATTTTCATAATTTTCATAGTCGTCCTCAGGGTTGAAGGGAACAGTATTCTCATCTTCCGAATCATTTTCTGTCTCATCTTCTTTATCCTTCGGAATTCCAATCTTGACTCCTGGAGTCTGTCCTTTAAGCCTTCTTCCCGGGTTAATGTAACTCACAGATTTCTTGTCTTTCTTCTTCTCGAGCAATAGAGTCTTCAGTTCCTCCTGCCCCTTGGATAAGTTCAAGATCATCTCCTGGAATTGAGCATTCTGAGCCTGGAGATCCTTGACAGTTTGTTCGAGGGCCATTTTTCTGTTTGAGAGGAAGACCGTGAGAACATTGATCCTTTAAGTACTTGTTATGAAATGTTATGTTATGCCATGCAATGTATGAAATGTTTTCAAGGACTTTTGGAATTTAACTTTGCGTAAACCACCAAAAAGGGGAACTTTTATTAATAATTTCTTTAATCAATGTTCATTACAAGAAAAAATGAAAGCTCAAGTCTCCCAAGGACGACTTCTTTTTGGGCGGAGATATGCATTGAGACTTCGTTCCTCATTAAGCTGGCTGGTGAGCTCTAATACTTTCTTCCTTTCAACACAGAACTGAGCTTCAAAAGTATCCCTTTCCTCTCTCAACTGGATCCAAGATTTCTTCAATTATTCAACATTGGTAGGCATATCTGGATAAGGAATGATCTGAGGGGTACCTCCTTCAACTTTTGGTTCAACAATTAGAGGTCCGATTGCAAGATGTGGCATGATAAGCTCACGAGCTCTGGCGCGTACCCATCTGAGATAAGGTTCCATAGGAATAGAGTTTTTCTGTCCTAAATGTACTTCTTTTCACCATGCCCCAAGCTCGTACAAACCTTTGACGGAGACCTTGAGAATCGTTGTCATAGTCAAACACAATGCCTTGGATAATTATTTCATGTGGACCATCTCTTCGAGCATAACCAAACTGACGTAGGGCTAAAGCAGGATTATAAGTAATACCTCCTCTTATCCCCGGGAGTGGTACGTTAGAGAATTCTCCACAAAGGTCAATGATGATAACATTTTCTTTGGGTTGGGGACACCAATGGAGGTCTGAATGGGAGAGCGACATTATCCTTTGAGAGCATTTCAAATTTTGCTCATTCTTCAAGACTGATTGAGGAAGGTGCGAAATAAACCACATAGATAATAAAGGTACGCAGCACATGAGAGTCCCTTGCCTTTTCATAGCACGAGTGTGAAGGGAATGCAAAATGTCTCCAAGCAAGGTGGGCACAGGGTTATGAGTGAGAAATATCTTAACAACATTCATGTCTATGAATTGATCCAGATTAGGAAATAGCACCAAACCATAGATTAATAATGCTAGAACACCTTCGAAAGCGTGGACACTCATAGCTTTTAGGAATTCTCGGGCCGTATTTATCAGAAATTTGGCAAGTAAACCCTTAACTTCACTTCTTGTTACCCAATTAGTTTCAATGTCGGACTTTGTCATGTGTAAAGCCGCGGCAACCTCTTCAGACCTCGGAATCTTTTCTAAACCACTGAAAGGTGTTTGATCAAGGATAGGTATCCCAAGAAACCTGGAAAATTCTTCTAATGTGGGTACCAACTGATAATCTGGAAAGGTGAAGCAATGATGTTTAGGATCGAAGAACTGGAATAGAACTCTCATCATATCTTCCTTGAAACCGGTGGTAACTAAATTGAGGAGATAACCATGTTTCTTGATGAACTGAGCATGATCGGGAAGTTCTGACACTAAATCCTTGAGTTGAGGAGAGGTCGCTACAAAATTGATCCGGATGGTCTTCCTGGAAGCCATAGCCCTACGAAACAGAGCAAAGTTAAATCCCTAAGTCCTCGAAATGGTTAGTACAATGCCATGATGTCATGATGTTATAATGTCAAGTAAGTAACAAGCACAAACAAGTCACACCACAATCATTCCTAGATTTTAAGGCTTGCATGAGTTCCATAGGTGAGTACCCTCCCCACTAAAGTTTGGTTGGTTCAACCTGTCCTAGAATAGTAACCGGGTTCTAGAAGGATCTCAAATCATTGACCTTTCCTTAAGTCCACTTCAGTGCAACACCAAGCGGTTGACCCAAAATTTCCCTAAAGTCCAATCTCAAAGAGTGTAGTATCGAGTATCAACCAACCCCAGTCGGAACCGAAGTCAGCTATCTCACTACTTTCTAATGGCTAGGTGTAACACCTCAAAATTTGCCCTCCTCTCTTGGGACTAGCATTAACATATTTGCATATCATCTTAGGATTTTAGGCATTTCATATTGCATATCATGTGGTTACAGTGTGCAAACTATCTTCCCAAGTCTTGATCAGGAGATAGGAAGTCAGAAGGTGCAAGCCAGGGTTTTACTGATTGATCATGGGCCATCTGAGGATTGGGCTGTGAATTAGGGTTTTATGATTCTCAAGGGTATTGATCTTCATCTTGATTGAAGTGATACATCATCATCATCATGGTTGGATGTCATCAGGAGATTGAAGAAGATTCCTTGAGATTAGGGTTTTGACCACTGGTCAACCCTAATCAGTTGCATTGGGCCAATCAGGGTTGGATCAAGAGATGGGGTCTATGATGGTTTTGAGGTTCATTTTGTGATTAAATGGTGATTATTGAGGCTAGGGTTGCACCCTTGAGCTATTTCAGTTGAAGATTGGGGCTCAGTTTGATCTATGCATTGCCAGATTCATCTATCAGATGAAAAGTCAACTGTGGTCAACTGTACATGATCTGATGAATTTGGAGGTGGAAATGAGTTGGATACACTTCATTCATGTTGGAACAAGTGTTGAATGACATCTCAAAGCTTAAGAATGAAGAAAATCAAGTCAGGACAAAAACTGCCAAAAATAGAAAGTGACTTGTAATTGAAGTTTCCCAAAATGGAAAGTTTTTGACCTCAAAAACAGAAGTCCAAGGAAGCTTCAAATGAAAAATTGTTCAACATGACAGATGTAGATCTTGTTCTCACCTTTCCAAAAAGTCCAAGAACTTGAAAATCCAATGTACGGTTTGCAAGATATGGCTCAGTGAATTTCAGAAAAGACCGTAATCAGGAGGCCATAACTTCCACATGGTTTGTCCAAATTGCAAGTTCTTTATATGCACAAACTCCATTTGACATGTACTTTGAGGGTGCATCATTGGAATTTCCCAAAAATGGCCCAGGCAAAAAGTCACTTTTCAACTGGACAGCTGAATTGGACCAGGGGCAAAATTGTCCAAATGTCAAAATATTGGGAATTTTTGAATGGGACTTTTTCCAACACCTCAGGAATGGCATTTTAAGTGTGTTTGAATATTCATTTCATGGTTAATGCACATGGTTTGAGTTTTGGCATGAAAAATGGAAATGACAAAAATGGACATTTTGCAAATACATGGTGAGTTTGAGAAATACATGACCAATTGCAATGGGAATTGTTTCTACACTTCACATATGGTGTTTTGGACATGTTGAAACCAATTGTGAGCTGGCATGAGCTGTCCTATGGAAATTCCATTTTTGCCCTCACTTGAAATTTCACATTTTCACTAACAATTCCAATTTGGCTAATTACATGATTAAGGAATGATTAAGCTCACATATATAAACCTAAACACATTCTAATCATAACAGAAAAACACATTCTCCAAGATTGGATCTAGAAACTCTTCATTCTCTCCATTTTCATCAAGAACACAACACTTTCAATCTCAAAATTCTTCATCAATTCTCAACCATTTTTCGTGATTCTTTTTGATTTGGACTCCTTGCATCATTACCTTGGACTGTTTTTGGAATTCGAAGGTGGAGAAGGATGGAATCGTGACTGCATTTTCAAGAGCATCCATGGTGAAATGATGATTTCAAGCAATGGAAGCCATGGCAATTGAAGCTAGCATCTCCAATCACCTTCTATATCCCTCTACTATTGCTGTTTTCATGAATTGAGCTCTAAAAGCGCGCGAATTACACTGCCATATCCAGGTTTGAAGGTTTTTCGAATCTCATGTTTCTTTGATTGTTCATATGCGTTTGAAAGTGCTAGTCACGTAGGTCACGAATATGCTTGTGGTTTATGAAATAGTGAACTGAGTAGGGAGAAATCTTGAATTGAAAGTATGAACACAAACCCTAAGTGAGTCGATTCGAGAGATTTAGGAACTTTTAGGATGTAATAGCATGATATTCATGTTCCTCTTGAAGAGACGGTTCGAACGGATATGGCCATGTCCATTTTCGTTAACTTTTGATGTTCATCGTTTTTCTCATTTTCTGGAAATTTCTGAGTTGAAAGTGATGATAGAAAGGCTGTTTGATCCAAAAAATGATTTGAAAATTCGAAAACAGTGTTTCCCGCCGGCGCTTCTTTATGCCACTGAGTTTTGATTAATTATTTAAAAATTGTTTAACATCTTAAAAAATTCATAAAAAATAGTAAAAAAATCCAAAAAATATGGAAATTTTTTCTATAGCTTCCTTGGTGAGTGTAGGTTTTTTTTGACCTATTGGTCAAAGTTGTGCTTGGGGAATATTTTATTTGACCTAGGGTTTTCCGATGTATGTCCATTTTTGATACATGTTTGTAATTTGATCATGAAATGCTCATAATGTAGAATAAATTCTTGAAAATTTTTGTGGTGGTTCTTGACTCATTGAGGATTATTTATATGTAAATTTCGTGAATTTTGGATACCTGGTTAGAGAGCAGCAAATTCTGGAACTTAGGTGTGACAATTTGTGTCACACCTCATTATGTCAACTTGCAGGATTTTTTTGAGTGACCTATACATGTTGAAATAAAATGAAATTTTGCATGATGATTGGTTGGCATGTTGTGATGTTGTATGAATTTTTGTAGAATTTTTCACTGCATTTTCTATTTGATCATGATTTTTTCATTTCTGGAGATCATTTGTGCAAGCTCATATGACATAGGTTTGTAATTTTGATGTGAAATCCTCATATGGTATTGTATGGCCATGAAATTTGATATGGATGAACTAGACACATTTTAGGACCTCCTTGTTTTGGTCTCATCCATTTCTTTTTTGTTTTCAATGAGATATGAATTTTTGAAGTGGATGTATGCATTGATGGTATGAATTGAAGCATGAAATGGTGTCTGTTTTTGTTGATTTTCATTGACATGGTTCCATTTGCCCAATTGAGCTCAAATTTGACATGGTAGACCTTGATAGACCCCTGTTTAGGTTTATTTAATTTGAGAATTTTTGGATGTGTTTTGGTATGGATTTGAATGCAATAATTCTGTTTGTATGTTTGGTGCTTCATTTGAACCAATATGGATTGTTTTGTGCATAACATGAGCTTGGTAGATGATATAAACATGAGACCAATGATGTTTGCTTGTGTTTGATGTTAATTTGATGTTGGTTAATGAATACCTTGCTGTTTTAACTTTTTTCTTGCTTTTGGACCCTAGGCTTGGCCTAGTGGTCTAGTTGCTAATATTTGCTTGATTTTTCAGGATCAAAAAAGCAATGTACATGGAGAATGATCCAAATCCAATTTTGATTGATGTTGTTGATGTTTGTATATTAACATAGCATTGTTTTGTAGGTGTTGGAGCTTGGGCTTAAGCCTTGAGCTTGCTTTGTGTTGTATTGTTTAAACTGCTTCTTGCTGTATAGTTTGTCTGATTGAATACTGACTGAGTTTGATTGTTTCCAGGTACTTTAGTTGCTCAGTTCCTTGTGAACTATTGCTTTGCTTTGCTTTGCATAAGCAATTTGCATTGAGGTAACTTCTTAAAACTTCATGTAGTCTGGAGACCCGGCTGTTACCGGGCCGGGCAAATTGTCTGAAGTCCTCCTTAAGAGGCAATGCTTGTGTATGTTTATTTTTAAGCCAAGCAGGAAAAGCCCTTCAAGTAAGGCAATTGGTGGAAGGTAGGGACAAGCAACCTGTCCCCCACTATTCAGTTGAGTCTTCTCCTTGCTCCCATTACATGGTTGTAGCATTGAGATCAAAAGCCCAAGATCTGTGCAGTGCACGTTGAGTCAGAGTCATCGAGCATAGAAGGGTTCCCCCATTCTGGACCCATGCTCATTTGTCAGCTCTCCCTGGTTAGGGATAAGAGCTGTGAGGTCTGATCCTCACTCCATCCTTTCATCTGCTTCACCTTAGCCTCGTAATGGCAAGGTTAAGAGCAAACACAGCCTGTACAGACGATTGCTTAGGCAGTCAAACCTGATTGATTGAGCCCCCTTGTTTGGCTATAGTGCGTGTTATGTGGATATCTGATTGACATGTTTGTTTGAGATACCTGTTCTCATTTGATGATATATGATCGTATGCTTGTGTGCTAGCTTCTTTCCTGGTTAGGTTAGTTTGCTTATGCAAGTAGGATAGAAAACCGAACTTAGGGTTAACGATGCATGACAACATTAGGCTCGAGTCTCAGCTCCCTAGTTGTGTATCTTTCCCCGGTTTCTGGTTAGCAATTTAGTCCCTTTCAGGGGAACTACATCGCCCTGATCCTCGTGCCAGACGAGGTATGTAGGCAGGTGGTCGTGCAAGACCACTCCGGGCAACCTTTTTCTTTTTTGCGTGCGTTTACTTGTTATCTGACTGTGCTGTTTGGTGTTTTGGTTCGGATGCCGACGTAAGCCCAGTGATTGGCTGTCGGGCTCCAAGTTTGCCGTTTTGTGCGTGTTTTGGTTCGGATGCCGACATAATTCCATCAAGTGGTTGTCGGGCTCCATGTTTGCCACCCTTGCTTGTTTGTATGTGTTGTGTTGTTTGGCGTGCGTAAGCCGAACTACAGTGGCTCTGATTCTTGTTCCAGACAAGATATGTAGGCATAAGGTGCGATACCTTATCGAGCCCGTTCCTCTTAATCCCACCTGCGTTCCCCGTGTGTGTGTGTGATGTTTAGCAACCTTTTCTTTATTCTAGGACGTGGATCCCTAGGAGTACCTAGGACGTGAGGGGTGCTAATACCTTCCCCTCGCGTAACCGACTCCCGAACCTTTTCTCTCTGGTCGCGAGACCATGTCTTTCCAGGTTTCTCTGAGCGTTTCCTTTCCCTATCTTGGG
This sequence comes from Lathyrus oleraceus, assembly GCF_024323335.1. Lineage (NCBI taxonomy): Eukaryota > Viridiplantae > Streptophyta > Magnoliopsida > Fabales > Fabaceae > Lathyrus > Lathyrus oleraceus. The sequence goes on along the minus strand of NW_026113089.1, from coordinate 18,108 downwards.
ATAAATAACGTTTAGTGGCGGCTCTGTATGTTTTTATTTTTAGGCTCGCCGGTTGATTTTTCGCAGGATGCGACAGCTGGCGACTCTGCTGGGGACTTACTGATGTAGACCTGTGCTGGTCCATCGTCCCTAAGCGAGTCCTTCCTAGCGTTCTAGGATTAGTTTAGGTTGCTTGTGATGTTTATTTATTGCATTTATTATACTAACCCTTGTTTATATAATTGCATTAAATATGTGCATGCATCATTACTGTCATGTTGCCATCTTCCTCTGCAGGTGGTTCTGTTGTTTGGGGTGGGTGTTCTGAGTGGGGCTAAAACCCAGGCCCGAGTATACACCTAGGACTAGTGTGGTCTCACGTTGCCTCTTTCATGTTAAGTCAACATGTGCTTGGCGGCGTGATGTGCCACAAGCCGGACGAGGCTCACTTGGTAGTGCTCATCTCTGTGGATATTCCGCTTTGTTTGAGTTACTCCATCTGAGTTGTTGACTCTGGTGACCGATCATTCCCGGATCTTTGGTTTAGACGGTCTTAAGGGAGCTACAATGGCACACCCGAAAGGGCAAACCCATTGAGTATCTCCGCCCGATTGTCGAGACCATTATCCGCCTTAGGATGACTTGATTAGAACTTACCTGTGAGGGGAAGGTTGTTCTGTCAGATGTTTGTTCAGATAGCCTCCAGATGGTGACTTTTGATCTGTGATTCAGAGACATAATTATAAGTCGGATTTATGGTCATTTATTGTCGTGATGCCGGAGTGCTGTCCGTGACTTATCAGTGGGGATCCGTTTATTTCGGATTCCCCGGGCCGAGATATTTTATCAGTGGGGATCCGTTTATTTCGGGTTCCCCGGGCCGATTCAGATAGGGGTGATGTGTCTACTCGGATATGGTTTGGTGATGATGGTGATGATGATGTATCTGTCTTCCGTTTATTTCGGAACCCGTGGGTCAGAATTGGGATTGTACATTCCTCAGATGGTTATGATCAGTTCAGAGCCCAGATTCAGTGCAAATGATCAGATGGCTTGGAGGATGGCAACGCATTGCATTCATTCATCAGCATCATTACATTTTGCATTAATTGCATCTAACCCATGTTTACCCATATGCAGGGACACTTTTGATCGAGATTCTGGTTGAGAGATTTTCTGCTCCAGTATGAGGACCGGTTTGAAGAACAACATTGCTTACAGTTTCTTTGATCCAGAGATTGGTGTGCTCAAGGATATGATAGCATTGATTACTCCTGACCATGTGGGAATGTTTAGAGAGTCATACGGCGGTATTCTGAAGATGGTTTTCAGACTCACTGACTGCGACAGGAGCGCCATCCACACTCTTCTTCAGTTCTATGACCCGGGGCTGAGGTGCTTTGTATTTCCAGACTATCTGTTGGGACCTTTGATGGAGGATTATGTTAGCATCTTGGGTATTCAGATCCGTGATCAGATTCCTTTTCATGTCACCAGAGCAGAGCCAGATGTCCTTGGAATTTCACGTGCTCTTTATTTGAGTCCGGAAATGGTCAAGGAAGGTTTGAAGGAAAAAGGAAAGCTACCCGGGTTTCATTTGAGTTTCTTGGAGGCCAATGCCAAGGAACATGCTGCTGTGGGTAACTGGAAGACGGTCTGTGCTCTGATTGCTGTGAGCATTTATGGGATTGTGTTGTTTCCTAACCAGAAGAATTTTGTGGACCATAATGCTATCAGATTGTTTATGCAGAGAAACCCTATTCCTACCCTGATTGGAGATGTCTACTATTCAGTGCATAACAGGAATGAGAAGAGGCGTGGGGGTCTGGTCAGATGCTGCTCTCAGTTGCTCTTTAGATGGTTCATGGGGTATTTGCCTTCCCGAGGTGCTTTTGTTCAGATTGACCCTAGTGTCAAGTGGTCCTTCCGATTGATGGGTCTGCGGGCTGATGACATTGCTTGGACTCATAATGGTTTAGCTGGTCAGGACTTCATATGTAGTTGTGGGAGTTTACCTAATGTGCCTTTGGTGGGAGTTCAGGGTTGCATTAATTACAACCCGATGCTTCTCCGGAGACAGATGGGGTTTGCTATAGAAGGTCCTCCTCTCGGGCGAGAGATTCAGGAGTCCTTCTATTTCCCGATTGATGGTAACCAGACCAAGTTGAGGCAGGTATTGGACGAATGGCGAGATATCCAGAGGAGGGGTAAGGTTCCTTATGGCAAAGTCAACTGCCGGTATTTTCCATTATTTGAGGATTGGTTGCGGAAGAGGATTGAGTCTACATTTCTACCGTTTCCTGGAGGTGACTCTGTGTGTCCTAGGATCGAGGGTCCAAGTTCTTCTGTCAGCATGGAAGAATTCCTTGAGATGAAGAGGGCTAGAGATCAGTTACTTGCGGAGAAAGCGGAGTTAGAGATGACTGTTGCTCGGATTCAGACATCCAACCAAGAGATGAAAGTAAAGATGGAAGATCAGGACAAGCGGCATGCCTTGGAGGCCAAACGCTTCGAGATGGATACAACCTACTATGGGAAGATCAGCCAGGCCTTAGCATCATCTAACAAGGAGCATGACATCACCAAGGAGAAGCTGTTCAGAGCATCGAAGGTGATTGAGGATGAGAAGAGGAGGCAAATCCTTGCCAAGGAACAGAGAGATGAGAGAGCCAGAGTTCTTGCTGCAGAGTGGGAAGCGGAGAAGGCAAAGATCAGGGCTGAGAGAGATCATTACCTAGCTGAGAGAGACCATTACTTCAGGCAGATGAAGATTCATCAGAAGGAAGTTGGAAGACTACAGCAGGAGAACACCGAGCTCAGGTTCGCCGCAGAGTTCGCGAGGATGGAAGATGAGATAGGGCCACCTGCGGGACCCTCATCTAGCTAGATCTTTCATTTGTGTTGGATTACCGTCAGGCTTGTTGACGGAATTCACTTGTTTGTATTTCTTTTCCTGATTCTGGAGGATTGTATTTGGCTTTATCTGAGTTGATGTATGACTATGGCACTGATAGTGCACTCTTTTGGTTATGGATGGTGATTTTCAGTCAGTGATTGATCTTCAAGCTTTATTTGCTTTACCGTATGCACTCACACAAGCACACACATGGTTGGGGGTATTCATGCCAAATCACATATCTCCGATCTGCACGATGAGATTGAATGCTGAATATAAGAAGTTTGCCGCGGATTGTTATATGTCTCAATGAAGCCAGGATCGAGAGACAAAGTGTTCTTCATATGGATAGACATTGCATTCATGCATAATAACTTGTTTTCTGTTTTGCAGGTGTCAGTTTCTAACCTGTTTTGATTGACACAGGAATGATGAATTCGTCCAACGCTGACATTCTCGAGCTGAAAAAGAGGATGGGAGAACTGATCAGTGTCATGCAAGAGTTCGCCTTGGAGCAAAAGGTAATTGCCGAAAAGGTGAGGAGGATTGAAGACTGGCTGAAGATGGGGAACATGCAAGGAAACACTTCGTTGTCTGGACCGAAGAAATCCTTTGGTAATGACCAGTGCAAGGATGAGGGTGACTCGAGTGTTGTGTACGCCCAGAGAGGACACGGTAGAGGTCGTTACTACCAGCACACTGCTGCAGTAACCATCCCTGCTGGTAATCAGTCAATCCGGCAACAACCTCAGCCAACTCCACAGAAGAGACAGGGAGCTGGGAATCAGGTGAAAGGAAAAGGGGTTGATCGTCATTTTGACAAGCCACCCATGCCATATGCTGCTCTGTTTAAAAAGTTGATGGATTTGGGGATGGTTCAGCCAAGGACGTTAGCTCCATTGAGAGCAGATCAGTGGCCACCAAACTATAATGAGAACGCCAGGTGTGAATTTCATTCTGGTACGCAGGGGCATGACATTGAGGGTTGTAGAGCCTTTAAGCATACTGTTCAAGACCTGCTGGAGTCCAAGGCCCTCCATTTTTCACTATTGACAGATGTTAATGCTAATCCCATACCGGCGCATGGTCAGGTGATGGGGAATGCAATTACTGAAGATTCAAATTACACCCGGGCAGTGGGTAAAGAAACTAACAGTGACTGGGGAATTGATCAGTGGATAAAATCGTGCGTGCCAGGGAGCTGGAAGGCCTAAAAGATCAACACTGTTACTCGTCTGGAAGAGTATTATTTCTTGTTTTCAGTTTATTTGCATGAAAGCCATACGTGTTGCCCGACACGCAATGGTCCATTGTAAGGGCCACCTCATGTTTAAATTTGCATTTCTGCATCATGAATAAAAGGATGTTTTTCAGTCAAAAAGCGGCGTTCCCTGTTTTTCATTTATTTTTGCAGTTTAAAAACAAAATAAAAATGGCAATGTTTATTTTCATTTTTATCTTTTTGTTTTGTCTCGTTCCGACTTCAAAAACAAGTTTCCGGATCTCGTCGATAACAATTTGGTTACCCCTCATATGACTTCGATAAACCGATCTATCTTGCTGAAGAAGAAGACGAAGAAGACTGTGATCTGCTGGAATTAATCAGATTGCTAAAACAAGAGGAGAAGGTGATTCAGCCGCATGAGGAGCGGGTTGAGATTGTTATTCCAAGCACCGCCGAGGTCAGGAAGGAAATGGGAAAATGAGGCCGCTTCAGAGGCGAATCGAGAACAGAATGGTAGTCTTGTTGGAGGAGCATGTGGATACCTTCGCCTGGTCATGTCAGGGTATGTCAGGGTCGGATACCAATGTCATTGTGCACAGGCTGCCATGGAAAGAAGACTGTCCTCCAGAGAAGCAGAACGCCAGTGCCTGTATCAGAGAGCCATGGTGACTTTGTTTCATGAGATGATTCATCATGGAATCAAATGCTATGCTATTGACATGATAGCAAAGTCCCAAACAGAAGTGGGGCATCTGGCAGACCGGGGCAAGTCGTTTGACCGGTTGAGACAATTCAGACTGAGGTTGAATTCAAGTAAGGGCACTATCAGAGTGCGGTCCGGTAAGCTGTCGGGGGTTCATTGTCAGAGAGGAATCGAGGTTGCTCCTGCTTAAAAAAAAAAAAAAAAAAAAAAAAAAAAAAAAAAAAAAAAGAGAGGAACGCCTGAACCGAGGAAAAACAGAAAAAGAGGTTCGTGGTTTCTTAGAAAGATTGAACTACCTGTCATGGTTCACATCTCATCTAAACAGCCACATGCGAACCTATATTCAGGATGTTGAAAAAAAAATCGAACGGTCAGGCGAAATAATGATTGCCAAGGGGCGTTGAAAAAATAAAAGGAAAAGTTGCAGGAACCTCTGACTCTGATGCCTCCTATGGAAAGAGACTGTTAATCTGTACTTGACAGCCTTCGAGGGGTCTACGAGGTGTATTGGATCAGCATGACGCGTCTTGTCGAAAAGAGCATGCAATTTACCTTGGCAAAAAGTTTATCGACTGTGAAACAGTACATTCACTGCTCGAGAAAACTTGATGTACTTTGGCATAGGCTGCTCGCCGACTGAGACAGTATATGCTGATTCATGCCACTTTGTGGATTTCCGAGATGGATCCGATCGAGTATGTGTTTGAGAAGCCAGCATCGACCGGACGGGTTGCGGGAGAGCAAAAGAATGTTGATTGATTTGGGATACTCTCAGAAAGCGATCAAGGGGTGTATTGTCTGATTACATCGCTCCGCAACCCATGGAGGATTATCAACTGATGAAGTTTGAGTTCCCTGATGAGGACATCTCGAGGTGCTCCAATCGAAAGATTGAGAGTAGCCGATCCCGGAGGAGGGGCCTGACCCTGAATCCGAACGGGTTCTGATGTCTGATGGGGAGGATAAGGTGAATGAGTTGGTGCTGCCCGGGGCACGATGGAATGCATCAACAATGGTGACCAAGTACGAAGCTGGTGTCCTGGGTACCGTACCGTGGTACGTACATCTGCTGGGGCACACGCCTTTCTCACTCAGAGAGATTGATTGAAGAAATGAGGCTGGCAGCCATCCGTCATGGGAAGTTATACCAGCAGCGGATGAAGCGTGCTTTTGACAAGAAGGTGCGACCTCGAGTATATCACGTAGGTGATATGGTGCTGAAAAGGATCCTTCCTCCTCAAAACGATCGAAGGGGCAAACGGACACTCAGTCATGAATCCCCAGCATGGTCAAGAAGGTTTTCTCTGGCGGAGCCTTGTGGTTAACGACCATGGATGGTGAGGATTTTCCATCCCATGTGAATGCGGACGCAGTTAAAAAATACTTCGTGTAAAAGAGACCCGCTGGACGAAAAGAATAAAATAGTCCAGGCAAAAATGGGCATCCCGGCGAACCAAAAACAGAAGAAAGGTTCGGGCAAAAATTAGGGATATAAATGAAAAATTGTACACCCGACAAGTCGAAAACCCGAAAAGGCGACTTGGGCAAAAATGGGTATCCCGGTGGACTGAAAACCCGAAAGGGCGGTCCAGGCAAAAGAGGGATTGAAACGAACAACTGCGTCCTAGCATGATAGTTTGCGCTTTGGTTTAAAGCATCATGGATAATACCCGGTAGGGATCAGTCAGAATTGTCTTGTTCAGAAGGCAGAAAGCATGGAGAGTCTGAGGACATATGGGGTGTAACCGAGTTGGAACTCGATGAGATTACGGGTTTCACATTGCCATTAGGATAGATTTTTCCTTTTGAGCGCAATTACCTCTTTTCAGGAATTGCTTCCTTTGTATTGCTCAATTTGAGCCACACACTTTGCCGATCAATAAAATGCATATTCAGTCAAATAATTTTGTTTTTGTTTTTCATTACCGCTTTGATTGCAAAAACATCCAGATATTTTTGATAAAGAATGTTGCATTTTAATACATACAGGTCCCTTCCAATGCATGTTTATAAGCTTGAAAGCTTGAAATCTTATTTGGAAGGTTGAGTGACCCAAGTGTTGAAATCTTGACACGCCTGGGGCACGGTTTTATCTAACGATCTGTTTTGCAGGAACTGTTAGATACTTTTCACTCACTTGCAGGTTGTGATGTGGAAGCTTTGGCAAGAGAAATCCCCAGAGAGTCCGGTCAGGGACGAGTGTATGAAAGATGACGAAGGCGTTGAGGCGTACGACGATCCTTGATGATAATCAAGAAGACTCTTCAAAGTCAGAAGATTTGAAAGTCTGTAGGAATTCCCCGCAGAGTTCGGTCCGGGACGAAGAAGGGTGACGAAGAGACGACGGAGGGACGTCCGACGACCTTTGGAATTAACCAAGAAGACTCTTCAAAGTCGGAAAATTGAGATTTCTGTATAAATCCCAGGAGTACGTTCTCGTCGAGCACGGAGCGGCTTGGAATACAAGATGATGGAGCAGAAAAGGTCCAGATGAGTCTGGGAATTCTCATTTTCCAGCTAAGTCCCTAAGCAGAATCCGGGGACTAGCTCCTCAGCCGAGTCAGTATGGTTATACCCAGGCAGATTTACAACGGTGTTTCCTCAGCAGCCAGGTCAGAAGGTTGTTATTCCCCGAGTGGAGCGGGTCTTTTTCAAAGAAATATATCTCCAACAGTGTTCATCCTACCAGTGGATTGAACAAGTTCCCGTAGTGGACAAATTTTTGCATCCCCCAGCTGAGATGATTCTACCTATGGATTGCGTGGGTTGTCCCCAGCGGAATGGTATGCGGTTCCTTAGCAGGGTCGGGATGGTTATCCCCAGCAGGTGATGTATGGATGTTTCCCCAGTGGAGCCTGGAGGTTGCTATTCCCCTAGCAGAGTATCTGTGAGTATTTCCCCAGTGAAGTCAGCAGGTATCTGTGAGGGTTTTCCCGAGGCGGAGTCAGGATTGCTATCCCCAGCAAGTCAAAGACTGTTGTATCCCCACAGAGTGTTGGTGGGTGCTTATCCCCAGCAGTTTCTCGAGTGGATTGGGTGCGAAAGAGGTTCTTCCCAACAAGGGTTGCCTTATTCCCAGCAGCAGTTATTCCCCAGCAGGGTGGAATTGGAGCGGTGACGAGTTCCTCAGCAGAGAGTCTCGTGTTCCCCAGAAGAATCCCTTGAGGGGGATGTTTTTATTTTTATGCATTCATCATGAAAAAATGACATGGCATATTGCATAGGAAAATAATAAATCGCGTAGCATTTCCATAATTATGGAGCATTACGCAGAAAAATCAATCATGCATCATTGCAAGCATAGGCTAGTCTCAAGCCGTGGTTACCGTTTGAGATATGGTTCTGCCAGTGGGTGAAGATGCTACTCGAGCCGTGATTACCGTTTGAGGAGTGGTTTCACTAGTTGGAAAATCATCAGTATTGCAAGTATCAGTTACTCGGGCCGTGGTTACCGCTTGAGATTTGTTGTACCCCAGTAGTACGATACTGGATGAGTTTTTCCGTCGGACAGAGATGGAAATAAAATCAGAGGACGTTACGCGATCAGCGCGATTCCGGGGTTCAAATGCAATGATTGGGGATCAGTGGCGTTCAGGCCAATTTCCGATTCTCAGATCGAAGAAGTTTCCGACGATCAGGTCGATGTACTTATGGCATTCAGGCCAATTTTCCGGTATTCAGACCGAGGCGGTATTCAGACCGAAGTGGCGTTCAGGCCAATTTCCGATTCTCAGATCGAAGAAGTTTCCGACGATCAGGTCGATGTACTTATGGCATTCAGGCCAGTTTTCCGGTATTCAGACCGAGGCGGTATTCAGACCGAAGTGGCGTTCAGGCCAATTTCCGATTCTCAGATCGAAGAAGTTTCCGACGATCAGGTCGATGTACTTATGGCATTCAGGCCAGTTTTCCGGTATTCAGACCGAGGCGGTATTCAGACCGAAGTGGCGTTCAGGCCGATTTTCCGGTGTTCAGACCGAAGAAGTTTCCGACGATCAGGTCGATGTACTTGTGGCATTCAGGCCAGTTTTCCGGTATTCAGACCGAGGCGGTATTCAGACCGAAGTGGCGTTCAGGCCAATTTCCGATTCTCAGATCGAAGAAGTTTCCGACGATCAGGTCGATGTACTTATGGCATTCAGGCCAGTTTTCCGGTATTCAGACCGAGGCGGTATTCAGACCGAAGTGGCGTTCAGGCCGATTTTCCGATTCTCAGATCGAAGAAGTTTCCGACGATCAGGTCGATGTACTTATGGCATTCAGGCCAGTTTTCCGGTATTCAGACCGAGGCGGTATTCAGACCGAAGTGGCGTTCAGGCCAATTTCCGATTCTCAGATCGAAGAAGTTTCCGACGATCAGGTCGATGTACTTATGGCATTCAGGCCAGTTTTCCGGTATTCAGACCGAGGCGGTATTCAGACCGAAGTGGCGTTCAGGCCAATTTCCGATTCTCAGATCGAAGAAGTTTCCGACGATCAGGTCGATGTACTTATGGCATTCAGGCCAATTTTCCGGTATTCTGACTGAGGCGGTATTCAGACCGAAGTGGCGTTCAGGCCAATTTCCGATTCTCAGATCGAAGAAGTTTCCGACGATCAGGTCGATGTACTTATGGCATTCAGGCCAATTTTCCGGTATTCAGACCGAGGCGGTATTCAGACCGAAGTGGCGTTCAGGCCAATTTCCGATTCTCAGATCGAAGAAGTTTCCGACGATCAGGTCGATGTACTTGTGGCATTCAGGCCAGTTTTCCGGTATTCAGACCGAGGCGGTATTCAGACCGAAGTGGCGTTCAGGCCGATTTTCCGGTGTTCAGACCGAAGAAGTTTCCGACGATCAGGTCGATGTACTTATGGCATTCAGGCCAATTTTCCGGTATTCAGACCGAGGCGGTATTCAGACCGAAGTGGCGTTCAGGCCAATTTCCGATTCTCAGATCGAAGAAGTTTCCGACGATCAGGTCGATGTACTTATGGCATTCAGGCCAGTTTTCCGGTATTCAGACCGAGGCGGTATTCAGACCGAAGTGGCGTTCAGGCCGATTTTCCGGTGTTCAGACCGAAGAAGTTTCCGACGATCAGGTCGATGTACTTGTGGCATTCAGGCCAGTTTTCCGGTATTCAGACCGAGGTGGTATTCAGACCGAAGTGGTTTTCAGACCAAGAAGGAGAAAAGAAGTTCCGGGGTTCAAGAAAAGCAAAAAATATAACAATAAGGAAAGAAAGAATGAGAATCCCGAGTGGATGTGTGGTGATCAGACCATGGTTATCCCTGAGTTACCATTTATTTTGGTATCCGGGTCGACAGTTCTGTTTCGGTATTCAGACCGGCTTTCTCCGTTCCAGACGGATTTTTTGTTCAGAGAATGTTTCTTCGCCGATGCTGACAGGCGTTGTTAATTATTATCCCATCAGAGTGCAAATTGTTCGTGTGTTCTTGGTATTCAATCACTCTTCATCCTGATCATCCGAAAGCCGAGGCTATTTCGTATCGACAGGTTCACAGTGGATTGAATAGGGGCAGCTGTAACACCTCAAAATTTGCCCTCCTCTCTTGGGACTAGCATTAACATATTTGCATATCATCTTAGGATTTTAGGCATTTCATATTGCATATCATGTGGTTACAGTGTGCAAACTATCTTCCCAAGTCTTGATCAGGAGATAGGAAGTCAGAAGGTGCAAGCCAGGGTTTTACTGATTGATCATGGGCCATCTGAGGATTGGGCTGTGAATTAGGGTTTTATGATTCTCAAGGGTATTGATCTTCATCTTGATTGAAGTGATACATCATCATCATCATGGTTGGATGTCATCAGGAGATTGAAGAAGATTCCTTGAGATTAGGGTTTTGACCACTGGTCAACCCTAATCAGTTGCATTGGGCCAATCAGGGTTGGATCAAGAGATGGGGTCTATGATGGTTTTGAGGTTCATTTTGTGATTAAATGGTGATTATTGAGGCTAGGGTTGCACCCTTGAGCTATTTCAGTTGAAGATTGGGGCTCAGTTTGATCTATGCATTGCCAGATTCATCTATCAGATGAAAAGTCAACTGTGGTCAACTGTACATGATCTGATGAATTTGGAGGTGGAAATGAGTTGGATACACTTCATTCATGTTGGAACAAGTGTTGAATGACATCTCAAAGCTTAAGAATGAAGAAAATCAAGTCAGGACAAAAACTGCCAAAAATAGAAAGTGACTTGTAATTGAAGTTTCCCAAAATGGAAAGTTTTTGACCTCAAAAACAGAAGTCCAAGGAAGCTTCAAATGAAAAATTGTTCAACATGACAGATGTAGATCTTGTTCTCACCTTTCCAAAAAGTCCAAGAACTTGAAAATCCAATGTACGGTTTGCAAGATATGGCTCAGTGAATTTCAGAAAAGACCGTAATCAGGAGGCCATAACTTCCACATGGTTTGTCCAAATTGCAAGTTCTTTATATGCACAAACTCCATTTGACATGTACTTTGAGGGTGCATCATTGGAATTTCCCAAAAATGGCCCAGGCAAAAAGTCACTTTTCAACTGGACAGCTGAATTGGACCAGGGGCAAAATTGTCCAAATGTCAAAATATTGGGAATTTTTGAATGGGACTTTTTCCAACACCTCAGGAATGGCATTTTAAGTGTGTTTGAATATTCATTTCATGGTTAATGCACATGGTTTGAGTTTTGGCATGAAAAATGGAAATGACAAAAATGGACATTTTGCAAATACATGGTGAGTTTGAGAAATACATGACCAATTGCAATGGGAATTGTTTCTACACTTCACATATGGTGTTTTGGACATGTTGAAACCAATTGTGAGCTGGCATGAGCTGTCCTATGGAAATTCCATTTTTGCCCTCACTTGAAATTTCACATTTTCACTAACAATTCCAATTTGGCTAATTACATGATTAAGGAATGATTAAGCTCACATATATAAACCTAAACACATTCTAATCATAACAGAAAAACACATTCTCCAAGATTGGATCTAGAAACTCTTCATTCTCTCCATTTTCATCAAGAACACAACACTTTCAATCTCAAAATTCTTCATCAATTCTCAACCATTTTTCGTGATTCTTTTTGATTTGGACTCCTTGCATCATTACCTTGGACTGTTTTTGGAATTCGAAGGTGGAGAAGGATGGAATCGTGACTGCATTTTCAAGAGCATCCATGGTGAAATGATGATTTCAAGCAATGGAAGCCATGGCAATTGAAGCTAGCATCTCCAATCACCTTCTATATCCCTCTACTATTGCTGTTTTCATGAATTGAGCTCTAAAAGCGCGCGAATTACACTGCCATATCCAGGTTTGAAGGTTTTTCGAATCTCATGTTTCTTTGATTGTTCATATGCGTTTGAAAGTGCTAGTCACGTAGGTCACGAATATGCTTGTGGTTTATGAAATAGTGAACTGAGTAGGGAGAAATCTTGAATTGAAAGTATGAACACAAACCCTAAGTGAGTCGATTCGAGAGATTTAGGAACTTTTAGGATGTAATAGCATGATATTCATGTTCCTCTTGAAGAGACGGTTCGAACGGATATGGCCATGTCCATTTTCGTTAACTTTTGATGTTCATCGTTTTTCTCATTTTCTGGAAATTTCTGAGTTGAAAGTGATGATAGAAAGGCTGTTTGATCCAAAAAATGATTTGAAAATTCGAAAACAGTGTTTCCCGCCGGCGCTTCTTTATGCCACTGAGTTTTGATTAATTATTTAAAAATTGTTTAACATCTTAAAAAATTCATAAAAAATAGTAAAAAAATCCAAAAAATATGGAAATTTTTTCTATAGCTTCCTTGGTGAGTGTAGGTTTTTTTTGACCTATTGGTCAAAGTTGTGCTTGGGGAATATTTTATTTGACCTAGGGTTTTCCGATGTATGTCCATTTTTGATACATGTTTGTAATTTGATCATGAAATGCTCATAATGTAGAATAAATTCTTGAAAATTTTTGTGGTGGTTCTTGACTCATTGAGGATTATTTATATGTAAATTTCGTGAATTTTGGATACCTGGTTAGAGAGCAGCAAATTCTGGAACTTAGGTGTGACAATTTGTGTCACACCTCATTATGTCAACTTGCAGGATTTTTTTGAGTGACCTATACATGTTGAAATAAAATGAAATTTTGCATGATGATTGGTTGGCATGTTGTGATGTTGTATGAATTTTTGTAGAATTTTTCACTGCATTTTCTATTTGATCATGATTTTTCATTTCTGGAGATCATTTGTGCAAGCTCATATGACATAGGTTTGTAATTTTGATGTGAAATCCTCATATGGTATTGTATGGCCATGAAATTTGATATGCATGAACTAGACACATTTTAGGACCTCCTTGTTTTGGTCTCATCCATTTCTTTTTTGTTTTCAATGAGATATGAATTTTTGAAGTGGATGTATGCATTGATGGTATGAATTGAAGCATGAAATGGTGTCTGTTTTTGTTGATTTTCATTGACATGGTTCCATTTGCCCAATTGAGCTCAAATTTGACATGGTAGACCTTGATAGACCCCTGTTTAGGTTTATTTAATTTGAGAATTTTTGGATGTGTTTTGGTATGGATTTGAATGCAATAATTCTGTTTGTATGTTTGGTGCTTCATTTGAACCAATATGGATTGTTTTGTGCATAACATGAGCTTGGTAGATGATATAAACATGAGACCAATGATGTTTGCTTGTGTTTGATGTTAATTTGATGTTGGTTAATGAATACCTTGCTGTTTTAACTTTTTTCTTGCTTTTGGACCCTAGGCTTGGCCTAGTGGTCTAGTTGCTAATATTTGCTTGATTTTTCAGGATCAAAAAAGCAATGTACATGGAGAATGATCCAAATCCAATTTTGATTGATGTTGTTGATGTTTGTATATTAACATAGCATTGTTTTGTAGGTGTTGGAGCTTGGGCTTAAGCCTTGAGCTTGCTTTGTGTTGTATTGTTTAAACTGCTTCTTGCTGTATAGTTTGTCTGATTGAATACTGACTGAGTTTGATTGTTTCCAGGTACTTTAGTTGCTCAGTTCCTTGTGAACTATTGCTTTGCTTTGCTTTGCATAAGCAATTTGCATTGAGGTAACTTCTTAAAACTTCATGTAGTCTGGAGACCCGGCTGTTACCGGGCCGGGCAAATTGTCTGAAGTCCTCCTTAAGAGGCAATGCTTGTGTATGTTTATTTTTAAGCCAAGCAGGAAAAGCCCTTCAAGTAAGGCAATTGGTGGAAGGTAGGGACAAGCAACCTGTCCCCCACTATTCAGTTGAGTCTTCTCCTTGCTCCCATTACATGGTTGTAGCATTGAGATCAAAAGCCCAAGATCTGTGCAGTGCACGTTGAGTCAGAGTCATCGAGCATAGAAGGGTTCCCCCATTCTGGACCCATGCTCATTTGTCAGCTCTCCCTGGTTAGGGATAAGAGCTGTGAGGTCTGATCCTCACTCCATCCTTTCATCTGCTTCACCTTAGCCTCGTAATGGCAAGGTTAAGAGCAAACACAGCCTGTACAGACGATTGCTTAGGCAGTCAAACCTGATTGATTGAGCCCCCTTGTTTGGCTATAGTGCGTGTTATGTGGATATCTGATTGACATGTTTGTTTGAGATACCTGTTCTCATTTGATGATATATGATCGTATGCTTGTGTGCTAGCTTCTTTCCTGGTTAGGTTAGTTTGCTTATGCAAGTAGGATAGAAAACCGAACTTAGGGTTAACGATGCATGACAACATTAGGCTCGAGTCTCAGCTCCCTAGTTGTGTATCTTTCCCCGGTTTCTGGTTAGCAATTTAGTCCCTTTCAGGGGAACTACATCGCCCTGATCCTCGTGCCAGACGAGGTATGTAGGCAGGTGGTCGTGCAAGACCACTCCGGGCAACCTTTTTCTTTTTTGCGTGCGTTTACTTGTTATCTGACTGTGCTGTTTGGTGTTTTGGTTCGGATGCCGACGTAAGCCCAGTGATTGGCTGTCGGGCTCCAAGTTTGCCGTTTTGTGCGTGTTTTGGTTCGGATGCCGACATAATTCCATCAAGTGGTTGTCGGGCTCCATGTTTGCCACCCTTGCTTGTTTGTATGTGTTGTGTTGTTTGGCGTGCGTAAGCCGAACTACAGTGGCTCTGATTCTTGTTCCAGACAAGATATGTAGGCATAAGGTGCGATACCTTATCGAGCCCGTTCCTCTTAATCCCACCTGCGTTCCCCGTGTGTGTGTGTGATGTTTAGCAACCTTTTCTTTATTCTAGGACGTGGATCCCTAGGAGTACCTAGGACGTGAGGGGTGCTAATACCTTCCCCTCGCGTAACCGACTCCCGAACCTTTTCTCTCTGGTCGCGAGACCATGTCTTTCCAGGTTTCTCTGAGCGTTTCCTTTCCCTATCTTGGGATAAATAACGTTTAGTGGCGGCTCTGTATGTTTTTATTTTTAGGCTCGCCGGTTGATTTTTCGCAGGATGCGACACTAGGATGAGTCAGTTAGGGTTCTAAAGGTCTGGTTAATGCTTTGATGACACCACGCAGACGCCAAATTTTTCCTCAAGTAAACATGAGGAACATCAGGACATCCAAAGTGTCACATTAACCGTAGCCATCATTTTAACCATTCCAGTATACGCCGGACAGTCGTGATGATCTCTTGCTACTTACCTAAGGTACACTAGATACAGGTGTAGGATCTTTCACTCAAGCATAGAATACCCAAACAATCCCTTAAAAGTAAATCAGACAAAGAAACAATTCGAAACCATAAGTGATCTTATGTTTAAGGTAACCTCTCTTTTTAAGAGTCCCCAGCAGAGTCGCCAGTTCTGTGATACGGTGAACTGACTTTGTGTTTTTGCTTTGAAAAGCAATGTTGCGGATAGCAAGAGTCGCCACCGACTTTTCTTTTATCCAATAAGGAAAGGCGGAAAAGAACAGGAAAGACCTTGATTAGATTTTAAGTTCGGGAGGTACATTATACAAAGGGAAGGTGTTAGCACCCTTTGTATCCATGGTTATCCATGGGCTCTTAATTGCTTAACTCACTTATGTTTTCCTTGTTTGAGAAAGTGTTTGAGAAAATGTGGTGTGTTTAGAAAATATTTTGAAAGGAGAGTTTAACTTTGTAATGATTCTTGTATGAATGTATACAAAGTGTTTATCTCGTTTGATTTTGAAAGATGTTTAGAAAAATATAACTCGGCGATGATTCTGGTGCGAATGTATACCAAGTGGTGATTTTCTAAAAGATGTTTTGAAAAGTGTAAGGTGTGAAAAGTATTTTAAGCTGTGAGCAAGCATTTAAGAGTTATACCTAACCAAGGTCTTTATAGGTATTTCCTATCCTTAGGAGGGTAAAACTGTCTTTACTATTAAGAAGTAAGTAGTCTTATCCTTTGGATGTAAAGGGACATCGTGGGGTCGTCGATTGGTCATTAAAGGCAACATTTGTAAGGATACCTTAGCATTCGAAGGGACGATCATCATTTAATCGTAGGCTACAAAGAAGGGTCATCGAGAGACAAAGTCATATATTCGAAGGCAACGTTCGAGGGACAAGGTCATATATTCGAAGGCAACGTTCGAGGGACTATGATTTATCTTGTAGGGACATTGACCTTTTGATCGAAGGGACTATGACTTATCTATTTAGGGATGATGATGATTTAATCGAGAGGGTCTTTGCTAAGGGTATCCCCATATTCGCGGGACATGACCGCAATATCGTAAGGCAACAAAGAGAGGGTTACCCTAGAGGTGCAAGTGTGGAAATGATAGGACTCAAATATATTATCTTGACTTAATTTATCTAAGTTCGATTATTTATCTTTCCATGCAATCCTATTAGCATACATCTAGACAGTTATATTCACAGTATGGGAAAATTAAAGTGCGAAAAATAAGACTACGCTATTACATGGCTTCGGGATGGGGGGTATATAATTTAAAAGGGGAATAAAATATCTAAATCTTACTTAACGAGTACAAAATTAAAAGGGCATACAAAATAATAAAACCTAATTAAACTAAAAAGAAAGAAATAAAAAAACTAAATAAAACTAAATTTAAGAATGAATTAAGAATGTTTTTAGTCTATAATAATAGAAACTTTTTTTTTATGAATTTATGGAAAAACTTAGACTAAATTGATAGAAATTTTAAAAGAAAAGAAAAAAAATATAATTAGATTTTTATTATTCAAAATAGCCCATTTTAATTAATTAAGTGATATATGAAAATTTAATTAATAAACTAGATTAAATTATATCCTAGTTTAAATAACTAATATAATATATTAATTAGAAAATTAATTAACACTGAAAAGCTAAAAAATATATATTAATTCTACATGGATTTTTCCATTTTGACACAACACCACCATGCATGTTACAACTTTCTCTCTTACGGCAAGCTACTTTATTTTTTCTCATGCTGTTTCTTTCATGTGAGTATAACAAACCTGTAACTTCATCTTATATCAAACCACACACATAAAATAAAATCATATGTAATCATCATGCAATAATAAAAATAGCCATGCACAAGTCAAGAAGCTTATATTATTTTACTCATGTATTAGTTCTCTTTACTGCAAGTGATAATGATAAAACAAACCTTACACATACATGTTAAAGACAACCAAGGATTTATATTATCACCATTATATCATCATCATTATTATTATGTAATAACAGCATGTGAAATAAACATAATCATGCTAGAAACAACACTCATATAATAATAATAATTAAATGGCAGATATAATTCTTTAATCATGCAAACAGAATTTCTCCAACATGCTATGACATATCAAGAACAGATGCATACTTGAATAAAGCAATATCAACATCCACCAAACCATGAATACATCATCTCAATATATATACTAAACCAATATTATTCATGCATGAATTAAGGAGTATTGCAAGGTAATCATGTTGGATGCAAATTCCCTAATAAACACTTATTGGGGATTTGATTCATCTGACTTGCTCACTGTATGCGTGTTGTTCTTATTCAGGCTATGAGTGCTTTATGGTTGCTTCTCTTTTCCCTGCCCGTGAATCTTCTTGCTTCTGCCTTGCCTTGTGTATCTTCTTCTGCTGTATCTCTCCTCTTTTTTCTCCTCCTTTCTTCTCTCCCTCTCGCTGCAGCCATATGAAGTATTTATAATGGTGTGGATTAGGGTTTAACCTTGCTAAATATTTGGATCCCTTCCTATACTTTAGGGTTTAACCTTGCTAAATATTTGGATCCCTTCCTATACTTTAGGAGAGTTAGGGTTAACCTTGCTAAAATATTTGGTCCCTTCCTATACTT
>NW_026113088.1:0-42848 GCF_024323335.1 Lathyrus oleraceus | reverse complement strand
TGAAAAATCGCAATAAAATTAATAAATTCGAAACAAGTCAAATTAACATATTTATTAGTTTAGAAGTTACATATACATGTAATTCCATTTATTATTATGTTTTATCTCATTCTAGTTATGATCAATTGTTATAAAATTATTTTTTACAGTATATTTTATTTTAAGGACTTTCCTTTTTCTTCTAGGGATAGTAATGAAAACCTGAGGTCTGGTTTTTGTTACGACCTTTAGTTCTCTAGGTATGATATTAGTGAGTATAATTGGATGTATATTCTTGTCAAGCCGAATTTGCGAGAAAGTAATTATATAAACTAGATATTAATGAAATAATTAAAAAATTTAGAGTTTTATTTGATTAAAATATACTAATTGAATATAAATTTGTTATATCCTGAAAGGAGCTCTTATAATGTGCTTCGGTCTCGGAGTTATGGTATGGGCAAGAGTCGAGATAATACCAATACTAAAGAGACCACTCCAAGGACATCGTTTGAACAACCAGAGGAGAAAGATGATTGATGCACCTATCATTACTTAAACCTTAATATAATTTTTGAAAATGAGAAAACACTAGATTTCTTACTTTTCAAAGCATCATCCAGTGTCTTTTCATATTTATGATAAACACAACCGATCTAAATTTTTATTGGTCCTTTTATTAGTAGTTATTAGAATAGTATTACTCAAACTTGTGCATGCACACACATATTTTACTAAAAATTGAAAACAGATATTTAATATTAATATAATTATATATTTTCTTAGCCATCTACTCTTCATGCATATCCGGTCGTTCGCTACATGTCTCTCTCTTCAGGTATAATTGGATGGGAGTAATTCCACGGCAGCATTAGCCTCTTTGGTCGAATGGAGAAGTCCCATAATATTGTCTATAAATGCTGGTATAAGTCTAGTGTTTGCTCTTTATATGGAAAAATCGCAATAAATTAATAAATTCGAAACAAGTTAAATTAACATATTTATTAGTTTAGAAGTTACATATACATGTAATTCCATTTTTATTAATGTTTTATCTCATTCTAGTTATGATCAAATTGTTATAAAATTATTTTTTACAGTATTTTTATTTTAAGGACTTTCCTATTTTCTTCTAGGGATAGTAATGAAAACCTGAGGTCTGTTTTTGTTACGACCTTTAGTTCTCTAGGTATGATATTAGTGAGTATAATTGGATGTATTCTTCTTGTCAAGCCGAATTTGCGAGAAAGTAATTATATAAACTAGACATTAATGAAATAAATAAATAATTTAGAGTTTTTATTTGATTAAAATATACTAATTGAATATAAATTTGTTATATCCTGAAAGGAGCTCTTACAATGTGCTTCGGTCTAAGAGTTATCGTATGGGCAAGAGTCGAGATAATACCAATACTAAAGAGACCACTCCAAGGACATCGCTTGAACAACCCAGAAGAGAACATGATTGATGCACCTATCATTACTTAAATCCTAAATAAAATTTTGAAAATGAGAACACTAGATTTCTTACTTTTCAAAGCATCATCCAGTGTCTTGTTCATATTTATGATAAACACAACCGATCTAAATTTTATTGGTCCTTTTATTAGTAGTGATTATAATAGTATTACTCAAACTTGTGCATGCACGCACATATTTTACTAAAAATGAAAAGACATATTTAATATTAATATATTATATATTTTCTTAGGCATCTACTCTTCATGCATATCCGGTCGTAGCATTGTCTCTCTCTTCAGGTATAAGTTGGATGGAGTAATTCCCCGGGCAGCATTAGCCTCTTTGGTCGAATGGAGAAGTCCCATAATATGGTCTATAAATGCTGGTATAAGTCTAGTGTTTGCTCTTTATATGGAAAATCGCAATAAAATTAATAAATTCGAAACAAGTTAAATTAACATATTTATTATTTTAGAAGTTACATATACATGTAATTCCATTTTTATTAATGTTTTATCTCATTCTAGTTATGATCAAATTGTTATAAAATTATTTTTATACAGTATATTTATTTTAAGGACTTTCCTATTTTCTTCTAGGGATAGTAATGAAAACCTGAGGTCTGGTTTTTGTTACGACCTTTAGTTCTCTATGATGATATTAGTGAGTATAATTGGATGTATTCTTCTTGTCAAGCCGAATTTGCGAGAAAGTAATTATAAAACTAGATATTAATGAAATAATTAAAAAATTTAGAGTTTTTATTTGATTAAAATATACTAATTGAATATAAATTTGTTATATCCTGAAGGAGCTCTTATAATGTGCTTCGGTCTCGGAGTTATGGTATGGGCAAGAGTCGAGATAATACCAATACTAAAGAGACCACTCCAAGGACATCGGTTGAACAACCCAGAGGAGAAAGATGATTGATGCACCTATCATTACTTAAACCTTAAATAAAATTTTGAAAATGAGAAACACTAGATTTCTTACTTTTCAAAGCATCATCCAGTGTCTTGTTCATATTTATGATAAACACAACCGATCTAAATTTTATTGGTCCTTTTATTAGTAGTTATTAGAATAGTATTACTCAAACTTGTGGTTGCACGCACATATATTTACTAAAAATTGAAAACAGATATTTAATATTAATATAATTATATATTTTCTGAGCCATCTACTCTTCATGCATATCCGGTCGCTAGCATTGTCTCTCTCTTCAGGTATAAGTTGGATGGGAGTAATTCCACGGGCAGCATTAGCCTCTTTGGTCGAATGGAGAAGTCCCATAATATTGTCTATAAATGCTGGTATAAGTCTAGTGTTTGCTCTTTATATGGAAAAATCGCAATAAAATTAATAAATTCGAAACAAGTTAAATTAACATATTTATTAGTTTAGAAGTTACATATACATGTAATTCCATTTTTATTAATGTTTTATCTCATTCTAGTTATGATCAAATTGTTATAAAATTATTTTTTACAGTATATTTTATTTTAAGGACTTTCCTATTTTCTTCTAGGGATAGTAATGAAAACCCGAGGTCTGGTTTTTGTTACGACCTTTAGTTCTCTAGGTATGATATTAGTGAGTATAATTGGATGTATTCTTCTTGTCAAGCCGAATTTGCGAGAAAGTAATTATATAAACTAGATATTAATGAAATAATTAAAAAATTAGAGTTTTTATTTGATTAAAATATACTAATTGAATATAAATTTGTTATATCCTGAAAGGAGCTCTTATAATGTGCTTCGGTCTCGGAGTTATGGTATGGGCAAGAGTCGAGATAATACCAATACTAAAGAGACCACTCCAAGGACATCGGTTGAACAACCCAGAGGAGAAAGATGATTGATGCACCTATCATTACTTAAACCTTAAATAAACTTTTGAAAATGAGAAACACTAGATTTCTTACTTTTCAAAGCATCATCCAGTGTCTTGTTCATATTTATGATAAACACAACCGATCTAAATTTTATTGGTCCTTTTATTAGTAGTTATTAGAATAGTATTACTCAAACTTGTGCATGCACGCACATATATTTACTAAAAATTGAAAAGACATATTTAATATTAATATAATTATATATTTTCTTAGCCATCTACTCTTCATGCATATCCGGTCGTTAGCATTGTCTCTCTCTTCAGTTATAAGTTGGATGGGAGTAATTCCACGGGCAGCATTAGCCTCTTTGGTCGAATGGAGACGTCCCATAATATTGTCTATAAATGCTGGTATAAGTCTAGTGTTTGCTCTTTATATGGAAAAATCGCAATAAAATTAATAAATTCGAAACAAGTTAAATTAACATATTTATTAGTTTAGAAGTTACATATACATGTAATTCCATTTTTATTAATGTTTTATCTCATTCTAGTTATGATCAAATTGTTATAAAATTATTTTTTACAGTATATTTTATTTTAAGGACTTTCCTATTTTCTTCTAGGGATAGTAATGAAAACCTGAGGTCTGGTTTTTGTTACGACCTTTAGTTCTCTAGGTATGATATTAGTGAGTATAATTGGATGTATTATTCTTGTCAAGCCGAATTTGCGAGAAAGTAATTATATAAACTAGATATTAATGAAATAATTAAAAAATTTAGAGTTTTTTTATTGATTAAAATATACTAATTGAATATAAATTTGTTATATCCTGAAAGGAGCTCTTATAATGTGCTTCGGTCTCGGAGTTATGGTATGGGCAAGAGTCGAGATAATACCAATACTAAAGAGACCACTCCAAGGACATCGGTTGAACACCCAGAGGAGAAAGATGATTGATGCACCTATCATTACTTAAACCTTAAATAAATTTTGAAAATGAGAAACACTAGATTTCTTACTTTTCAAAGCATCATCCAGTGTCTTGTTCATATTTATGATAAACACAACCGATCTAAATTTTATTGGTCCTTTTATTAGTAGTTATTAGAATAGTATTACTCAAACTTGTGCATGCACGCACATATATTTACTAAAAATTGAAAAGACATATTTAATATTAATATAATTATATATTTTCTTAGGCATCTACTCTTCATGCATATCCGGTCGTTAGCATTGTCTCTCTCTTCAGTTATAAGTTGGATGGGAGTAATTCCACGGGCAGCATTAGCCTCTTTGGTCGAATGGAGAAGTCCCATAATATGGTCTATAAATGCTGGTATAAGTCTAGTGTTTGCTCTTTATATGGAAAAATCACAATAAAATTAATAAATTCGAAACAAGTTAAATTAACATATTTATTAGTTTAGAAGTTACATATACATGTAATTCCATTTTTATTAATGTTTTATCTCATTCTAGTTATGATCAAATTGTTATAAAATTATTTTTTATAGTATATTTTATTTTAAGGACTCTCCTATTTTCTTATAGGGATAGTAATGAAAACCTGAGGTCTGGTTTTTGTTACGACCTTTAGTTCTCTAGGTATGATATTAGTGAGTATAATTGGATGTATTCTTCTTGTCAAGCCGAATTTGCGAGAAAGTAATTATATAAACTAGACATTAATGAAATAAATAAAAAATTTAGAGTTTTTATTTGATTAAAATATACTAATTGAATATAAATTTGTTATATCCTGAAAGGAGCTCTTATAATGTGCTTCGGTCTCGGAGTTATGGTATGGGCAAGAGTCGAGATAATACCAATACTAAAGAGACCACTCCAAGGACATCGGTTGAACAACCCAGAGGAGAAATATGATTGATGCACCTATCATTACTTAATCCTTAAATAAAATTTTGAAAATGAAACACTAGATTTCTTACTTTTCAAAGCATCATCCAGTGTCTTGTTCATATTTATGATAAACACAACCGATCTAAATTTTATTGGTCCTTTTATTAGTAGTTATTAGAATAGTATTACTCAAACTTGTGCATGCACGCACATATATTTACTAAAAATTGAAAAGACATATTTAATATTAATATAATTATATATTTTCTGAGCCATCTACTCTTCATGCATATCCGGTCGCTAGCATTGTCTCTCTCTTCAGGTATAAGTTGGATGGGAGTAATTCCACGGGCAGCATTAGCCTCTTTGGTCGAATGGAGAAGTCCCATAATATTGTCTATAAATGCTGGTATAAGTCTAGTGTTTGCTCTTTATATGGAAAAATCGCAATAAAATTAATAAATTCGAAACAAGTTAAATTAACATATTTATTAGTTTAGAAGTTACATATACATGTAATTCCATTTTTATTAATGTTTTATCTCATTCTAGTTATGATCAAATTGTTATAAAATTATTTTTTACAGTATATTTTATTTTAAGGACTTTCCTATTTTCTTCTAGGGATAGTAATGAAAACCTGAGGTCTGGTTTTTGTTACGACCTTTAGTTCTCTAGGTATGATATTAGTGAGTATAATTGGATGTATTCTTCTTGTCAAGCCGAATTTGCGAGAAAGTAATTATATAAACTAGATATTAATGAAATAATTAAAAAATTTAGAGTTTTTATTTGATTAAAATATACTAATTGAATATAAATTTGTTATATCCTGAAAGGAGCTCTTATAATGTGCTTCGGTCTCGGAGTTATGGTATGGGCAAGAGTCGAGATAATACCAATACTAAAGAGACCACTCCAAGGACATCGGTTGAACAACCCAGAGGAGAAATATGATTGATGCACCTATCATTACTTAATCCTTAAATAAAATTTTGAAAATGAGAAACACTAGATTTCTTACTTTTCAAAGCATCATCCAGTGTCTTGTTCATATTTATGATAAACACAACCGATCTAAATTTTATTGGTCCTTTTATTAGTAGTTATTAGAATAGTATTACTCAAACTTGTGCATGCACGCACATATATTTACTAAAAATTGAAAAGACATATTTAATATTAATATAATTATATATTTTCTTAGGCATCTACTCTTCATGCATATCCGGTCGTTAGCATTGTCTCTCTCTTCAGTTATAAGTTGGATGGGAGTAATTCCACGGGCAGCATTAGCCTCTTTGGTCGAATGGAGAAGTCCCATAATATGGTCTATAAATGCTGGTATAAGTTAGTGTTTGCTCTTTATATGGAAAAATCACAATAAAATTAATAAATTCGAAACAAGTTAAATTAACATATTTATTATTTTAGAAGTTACATATACATGTAATTCCATTTTTATTAATGTTTTATCTCATTCTAGTTATGATCAAATTGTTATAAAATTATTTTTAACAGTATATTTTATTTTAAGGACTTTCTATTTTCTTCTAGGGATAGTAATGAAAACCTGAGGTCTGGTTTTTGTTACGACCTTTAGTTCTCTAGGTATGATATTAGTGAGTATAATTGGATGTATTATTCTTGTCAAGCCGAATTTGCGAGAAAGTAATTATATAAACTAGATATTAATGAAATAATTAAAAAATTTAGAGTTTTTATTTGATTAAAATATACTAATTGAATATAAATTTGTTATATCCTGAAAGGAGCTCTTATAATGTGCTTCGGTCTCGGAGTTATGGTATGGGCAAGAGTCGAGATAATACCAATACTAAAGAGACCACTCCAAGGACATCGGTTGAACAACCCAGAGGAGAAAGATGATTGATGCACCTATCATTACTTAAACCTTAAATAAAATTTTGAAAATGAGAAACACTAGATTTCTTACTTTTCAAAGCATCATCCAGTGTCTTGTTCATATTTATGATAAACACAACCGATCTAAATTTATTGGTCCTTTTATTAGTAGTTATTAGAATAGTATTACTCAAACTTGTGCATGCACGCAAATATATTTACTAAAAATTCAAAAGACATATTTAATATTAATATAATTATATATTTTCTTAGCCATCTACTCTTCATGCATATCCGGTCGTTAGCATTGTCTCTCTCTTCAGTTATAAGTTGGATGGGAGTAATTCCACGGGCAGCATTAGCCTCTTTGGTCGAATGGAGAAGTCCCATAATATGGTCTATAAATGCTGGTATAAGTCTAGTGTTTGCTCTTTTTCTATGGAAAAATCGCAATAAAATTAATAAATTCGAAACAAGTTAAATTAATATTTTATTATTTTAGAAGTTGCATATACATGTAATTCCATTTTTATTAATGTTTTATCTCATTCTAGTTATGATCAAATTGTTATAAAATTGTTTTTAATAGTATATTTTATTTTAAGGACTTTCTTATTTTCTTCTAGGGATAGTAATGAAAACCTGAGGTCTGGTTTTTGTTACGACCTTTAGTTCTCTAGGTATGATATTAGTGAGTATAATTGGATGTATTCTTCTTGTCAAGCCGAATTTGCGAGAAAGTAATTATATAAACTAGATATTAATGAAATAATTAAAAAATTTAGAGTTTTTATTTGATTAAAATATACTAATTGAATATAAATTTGTTATATCCTGAAAGGAGCTCTTATAATGTGCTTCGGTCTCGGAGTTATGGTATGGGCAAGAGTCGAGATAATACCAATACTAAAGAGACCACTCCAAGGACATCGGTTGAACAACCCAGAGGAGAAATATGATAATGCACCTATCATTACTTAATCCTTAAATAAAATTTTGAAAATGAAAACACTAGATTTCTTACTTTTCAAAGCATCATCCAGTGTCTTGTTCATATTTATGATAAACACAACCGATCTAAATTTTATTGGTCCTTTTATTAGTAGTTATTAGAATAGTATTACTCAAACTTGTGGTTGCACGCACATATATTTACTAAAAATTGAAAAGAGATATTTAATATTAATATAATTATATATTTTCTGAGCCATCTACTCTTCATGCATATCCGGTCGCTAGCATTGTCTCTCTCTTCAGGTATAAGTTGGATGGGAGTAATTCCACGGGCAGCATTAGCCTCTTTGGTCGAATGGAGAAGTCCCATAATATTGTCTATAAATGCTGGTATAAGTCTAGTGTTTGCTCTTTATATGGAAAAATCGCAATAAAATTAATAAATTCAAACAAGTTAAATTAACATATTTATTAGTTTAGAAGTTACATATACATGTAATTCCATTTTTATTAATGTTTTATCTCATTCTAGTTATGATCAAATTGTTATAAAATTATTTTTACAGTATATTTTATTTTAAGGACTTTCTTATTTTCTTCTAGGGATAGTAATGAAAACCTGAGGTCTGGTTTTTGTTACGACCTTTAGTTCTCTAGGTATGATATTAGTGAGTATAATTGGATGTATTCTTCTTGTCAAGCCGAATTTGCGAGAAAGTAATTATATAAACTAGATATTAATGAAATAATTAAAAATTTAGAGTTTTTATTTGATTAAAATATACTAATTGAATATGAATTTGTTATATCCTGAAAGGAGCTCTTATAATGTGCTTAGGTCTCGGAGTTATGGTATGGGCAAGAGTCGAGATAATACCAATACTAAAGAGACCACTCCAAGGACATCGTTTGAACAACCCAGAGGAGAAATATGATTGATGCACCTATCATTACTTAATCCTTAAATAAAATTTTGAAAATGAGAAACACTAGATTTCTTACTTTTCAAAGCATCATCCAGTGTCTTGTTCATATTTATGATAAACACAACCGATCTAAATTTTATTGGTCCTTTTATTAGTAGTTATTAGAATAGTATTACTCAAACTTGTGCATGCACGCACATATATTTACTAAAAATTCAAAAGACATATTTAATATTAATATAATTATATATTTTCTTAGCCATCTACTCTTCATGCATATCCGGTCGTTAGCATTGTCTCTCTCTTCAGTTATAAGTTGGATGGGAGTAATTCCACGGGCAGCATTAGCCTCTTTGGTCGAATGGAGAAGTCCCATAATATGGTCTATAAATGCTGGTATAAGTTTAGTGTTTGCTCTTTTTCTATGGAAAAATCACAATAAAATTCATAAATTCGAAACAAGTTAAATTAATATATTTATTATTTTAGAAGTTGCATATACATGTAATTCCATTTTTATTAATGTTTTATCTCATTCTAGTTATGATCAAATTGTTATAAAATTATTTTTAACAGTATATTTTATTTTAAGGACTTTCTTATTTTCTTCTAGGGATAGTAATGAAAACCTGAGGTCTGGTTTTTGTTACGACCTTTAGTTCTCTAGGTATGATATTAGTGAGTATAATTGGATGTATTCTTCTTGTCAAGCCGAATTTGCGAGAAAGTAATTATATAAACTAGATATTAATGAAATAATTAAAAAATTTAGAGTTTTTATTTGATTAAAATATACTAATTGAATATAAATTTGTTATATCCTGAAAGGAGCTCTTATAATGTGCTTCGGTCTCGGAGTTATGGTATGGGCAAGAGTCGAGATAATACCAATACTAAAGAGACCACTCCAAGGACATCGGTTGAACAACCCAGAGGAGAAAGATGATTGATGCACCTATCATTACTTAAACCTTAAATAAACTTTTGAAAATGAGAAACACTAGATTTCTTACTTTTCAAAGCATCATCCAGTGTCTTGTTCATATTTATGATAAACACAACCGATCTAAATTTTATTGGTCCTTTTATTAGTAGTTATTAGAATAGTATTACTCAAACTTGTGCATGCACGCACATATATTTACTAAAAATTGAAAAGACATATTTAATATTAATATAATTATATATTTTCTTAGCCATCTACTCTTCATGCATATCCGGTCGTTAGCATTGTCTCTCTCTTCAGTTATAAGTTGGATGGGAGTAATTCCACGGGCAGCATTAGCCTCTTTGGTCGAATGGAGAAGTCCCATAATATGGTCTATAAATGCTGGTATAAGTTTAGTGTTTGCTCTTTCTATGGAAAAATCACAATAAAATTCATAAATTCGAAACAAGTTAAATTAATATATTTATTATTTTAGAAGTTGCATATACATGTAATTCCATTTTTATTAATGTTTTATCTCATTCTAGTTATGATCAAATTGTTATAAAATTGTTTTTAATAGTATATTTTATTTTAAGGACTTTCTTATTTTCTTCTAGGGATAGTAATGAAAACCTGAGGTCTGGTTTTTGTTACGACCTTTAGTTCTCTAGGTATGATATTAGTGAGTATAATTTGATGTATTCTTCTTGTCAAGCCGAATTTGCGAGAAAGTAATTATATAAACTAGATATTAATGAAATAATTAAAAAATTTAGAGTTTTTATTTGATTAAAATATACTAATTGAATATAAATTTGTTATATCCTAAAAGGAGCTCTTATAATGTGCTTCGGTCTCGGAGTTATGGTATGGGCAAGAGTCGAGACAATACCAATACTAAAGAGACCACTCCAAGGACATCGGTTGAACAACCCAGAGGAGAAATATGAATAATGCACCTATCATTACTTAATCCTTAAATAAAATTTTGAAAATGAAAACACTAGATTTCTTACTTTTCAAAGCATCATCCAGTGTCTTGTTCATCTTTATGATAAACACAACCGATCTAAATTTTATTGGTCATTTTATTAGTAGTTATTAGAATAGTATTACTCAAACTTGTGCATGCACGCACATATCTTTACTAAAAATTTAAAAGAGATATTTAATATTAATATAATTATATATTTTCTTAGCCATCTACTCTTCATGCATATCCGGTCGCTAGCATTGTCTCTCTCTTCAGGTATAAGTTGGATGGGAGTAATTCCACGGGCAGCATTAGCCTCTTTGGTCGAATGGAGAAGTCCCATAATATTGTCTATAAATGCTTGTATAAGTCTAGTGTTTGCTCTTTATATGGAAAAATGACAATAAAATTAATAAATTCAAAACAAGTTAAATTAACATATTTATTAGTTTAGAAGTTACATATACATGTAATTCCATTTTTATTAATGTTTTATCTCATTCTAGTTATGATCAAATTGTTATAAAATTAATTTTTACAGTATATTTTATTTTAAGGACTTTCTTAGTTTCTTCTAGGGATAGTAATGAAAACCTGAGGTCTGGTTTTTGTTACGACCTTTAGTTCTCTAGGTATGATATTAGTGAGTATAATTGGATGTATTCTTCTTGTCAAGCCAAATTTGCGAGAAAGTAATTATATAAACTAGATATTAATGAAATAATTAAAAAATTTAGAGTTTTTATTTGATTAAAATATGCTAAGGAGAAATATGATTGATGCACCTATCATTACTTAATCCTTAAATAAAATTTTGAAAATGAGAAACACTAGATTTCTTACTTTTCAAAGCATCATCCAGTGTCTTGTTCATCTTTATGATAAACACAACCGATCTAAATTTTATTGGTCCTTTTATTAGTAGTTATTAGAATAGTATTACTCAAACTTGTGCATGCACGCAAATATATTTACTAAAAATTCAAAAGACATATTTAATATTAATATAATTATATATTTTCTTAGCCATCTACTCTTCATGCATATCCGGTCGTTAGCATTGTCTCTCTCTTCAGTTATAAGTTGGATGGGAGTAATTCCACGGGCAGCATTAGCCTCTTTGGTCGAATGGAGAAGTCCCATAATATGGTCTATAAATGCTGGTATAAGTTTAGTGTTTGCTCTTTTTCTATGGAAAAATCGCAATAAAATTCATAAATTCGAAACAAGTTAAATTAACATATTTATTAGTTTAGAAGTTGCATATACATGTAATTCCATTTTTATTAATGTTTTATCTCATTCTAGTTATGATCAAATTGTTATAAAATTATTTTTAATAGTATATTTTATTTTAAGGACTTTCTTATTTTCTTCTAGGGATAGTAATGAAAACCTGAGGTCTGGTTTTTGTTACGACCTTTAGTTCTCTAGGTATGATATTAGTGAGTATAATTTGATGTATTCTTCTTGTCAAGCCGAATTTGCGAGAAAGTAATTATATAAACTAGATATTAATGAAATAATTAAAAAATTTAGAGTTTTTATTTGATTAAAATATACTAATTGAATATAAATTTGTTATATCCTGAAAGGAGCTCTTATAATGTGCTTCGGTCTCGGAGTTATGGTATGGGCAAGAGTCGAGATAATACCAATACTAAAGAGACCACTCCAAGGACATCGGTTGAACAACCCAGAGGAGAAATATGATTGATGCACCTATCATTACTTAATCCTTAAATAAAATTTTGAAAATGAAAACACTAGATTTCTTACTTTTCAAAGCATCATCCAGTGTCTTGTTCATCTTTATGATAAACACAACCGATCTAAATTTTATTGGTCATTTTATTAGTAGTTATTAGAATAGTATTACTCAAACTTGTGCATGCACGCACATATATTTACTAAAAATTGAAAAGAGATATTTAATATTAATATAATTATATATTTTCTTAGCCATCTACTCTTCATGCATATCCGGTCGCTAGCATTGTCTCTCTCTTCAGGTATAAGTTGGATGGGAGTAATTCCACGGGCAGCATTAGCCTCTTTGGTCGAATGGAGAAGTCCCATAATATGGTCTATAAATGCTGGTATAAGTTTAGTGTTTGCTCTTTTTCTATGGAAAAATCACAATAAAATTCATAAATTCGAAACAAGTTAAATTAATATATTTATTATTTTAGAAGTTGCATATACATGTAATTCCATTTTTATTAATGTTTTATCTCATTCTAGTTATGATCAAATTGTTATAAAATTGTTTTTAATAGTATATTTTATTTTAAGGACTTTCTTATTTTCTTCTAGGGATAGTAATGAAAACCTGAGGTCTGGTTTTTGTTACGACCTTTAGTTCTCTAGGTATGATATTAGTGAGTATAATTTGATGTATTCTTCTTGTCAAGCCGAATTTGCGAGAAAGTAATTATATAAACTAGATATTAATGAAATAATTAAAAAATTTAGAGTTTTTATTTGATTAAAATATACTAATTGAATATAAATTTGTTATATCCTGAAAGGAGCTCTTATAATGTGCTTCGGTCTCGGAGTTATGGTATGGGCAAGAGTCGAGATAATACCAATACTAAAGAGACCACTCCAAGGACATCGGTTGAACAACCCAGAGGAGAAATATGATTGATGCACCTATCATTACTTAATCCTTAAATAAAATTTTGAAAATGAAAACACTAGATTTCTTACTTTTCAAAGCATCATCCAGTGTCTTGTTCATATTTATGATAAACACAACCGATCTAAATTTTATTGGTCCTTTTATTAGTAGTTATTAGAATAGTATTACTCAAACTTGTGCATGCACGCACATATATTTACTAAAAATTGAAAAGAGATATTTAATATTAATATAATTATATATTTTCTTAGCCATCTACTCTTCATGCATATCCGGTCGTTAGCATTGTCTCTCTCTTCAGTTATAAGTTGGATGGGAGTAATTCCACGGGCAGCATTAGCCTCTTTGGTCGAATGGAGAAGTCCCATAATATGGTCTATAAATGCTGGTATAAGTTAGTGTTTGCTCTTTTTCTATGGAAAAATCACAATAAAATTAATAAATTCGAAACAAGTTAAATTAATATATTTATTATTTTAGAAGTTGCATATACATGTAATTCCATTTTTATTAATGTTTTATCTCATTCTAGTTATGATCAAATTGTTATAAAATTGTTTTTAATAGTATATTTTATTTTAAGGACTTTCTTATTTTCTTCTAGGGATAGTAATGAAAACCTGAGGTCTGGTTTTTGTTACGACCTTTAGTTCTCTAGGTATGATATTAGTGAGTATAATTTGATGTATTCTTCTTGTCAAGCCGAATTTGCGAGAAAGTAATTATATAAACTAGATATTAATGAAATAATTAAAAAATTTAGAGTTTTTATTTGATTAAAATATACTAATTGAATATAAATTTGTTATATCCTGAAAGGAGCTCTTATAATGTGCTTCGGTCTCGGAGTTATGGTATGGGCAAGAGTCGAGATAATACCAATACTAAAGAGACCACTCCAAGGACATCGGTTGAACAACCCAGAGGAGAAATATGATTGATGCACCTATCATTACTTAATCCTTAAATAAAATTTTGAAAATGAAAACACTAGATTTCTTACTTTTCAAAGCATCATCCAGTGTCTTGTTCATCTTTATGATAAACACAACCGATCTAAATTTTATTGGTCATTTTATTAGTAGTTATTAGAATAGTATTACTCAAACTTGTGCATGCACGCACATATATTTACTAAAAATTGAAAAGAGATATTTAATATTAATATAATTATATATTTTCTTAGCCATCTACTCTTCATGCATATCCGGTCGTTAGCATTGTCTCTCTCTTCAGGTATAAGTTGGATGGGAGTAATTCCACGGGCAGCATTAGCCTCTTTGGTCGAATGGAGAAGTCCCATAATATGGTCTATAAATGCTGGTATAAGTTAGTGTTTGCTCTTTTTCTATGGAAAAATCACAATAAAATTAATAAATTCGAAACAAGTTAAATTAACATATTTATTATTTAGAAGTTGCATATACATGTAATTCCATTTTTATTAATGTTTTATCTCATTCTAGTTATGATCAAATTGTTATAAAATTATTTTTAATAGTATATTTTATTTTAAGGACTTTCTTATTTTCTTCTAGGGATAGTAATGAAAACCTGAGGTCTGGTTTTTGTTACGACCTTTAGTTCTCTAGGTATGATATTAGTGAGTATAATTTGATGTATTCTTCTTGTCAAGCCGAATTTGCGAGAAAGTAATTATATAAACTAGATATTAATGAAATAATTAAAAAATTTAGAGTTTTTATTTGATTAAAATATACTAATTGAATATAAATTTGTTATATCCTGAAAGGAGCTCTTATAATGTGCTTCGGTCTCGGAGTTATGGTATGGGCAAGAGTCGAGATAATACCAATACTAAAGAGACCACTCCAAGGACATCGGTTGAACAACCCAGAGGAGAAATATGATGATGCACCTATCATTACTTAATCCTTAAATAAAATTTTGAAAATGAGAAACACTAGATTTCTTACTTTTCAAAGCATCATCCAGTGTCTTGTTCATATTTATGATAAACACAACCGATCTAAATTTTATTGGTCCTTTTATTAGTAGTTATTAGAATAGTATTACTCAAACTTGTGCATGCACGCACATATATTTACTAAAAATTGAAAAGAGATATTTAATATTAATATAATTATATATTTTCTTAGCCATCTACTCTTCATGCATATCCGGTCGTTAGCATTGTCTCTCTCTTCAGGTATAAGTTGGATGGGAGTAATTCCACGGGCAGCATTAGCCTCTTTGGTCGAATGGAGAAGTCCCATAATATGGTCTATAAATGCTGGTATAAGTTTAGTGTTTGCTCTTTTTCTATGGAAAAATCACAATAAAATTCATAAATTCGAAACAAGTTAAATTAATATATTTATTATTTTAGAAGTTGCATATACATGTAATTCCATTTTTATTAATGTTTTATCTCATTCTAGTTATGATCAAATTGTTATAAAATTGTTTTTAATAGTATATTTTATTTTAAGGACTTTCTTATTTTCTTCTAGGGATAGTAATGAAAACCTGAGGTCTGGTTTTTGTTACGACCTTTAGTTCTCTAGGTATGATATTAGTGAGTATAATTTGATGTATTCTTCTTGTCAAGCCGAATTTGCGAGAAAGTAATTATATAAACTAGATATTAATGAAATAATTAAAAAATTTAGAGTTTTTATTTGATTAAAATATACTAATTGAATATAAATTTGTTATATCCTGAAAGGAGCTCTTATAATGTGCTTCGGTCTCGGAGTTATGGTATGGGCAAGAGTCGAGATAATACCAATACTAAAGAGACCACTCCAAGGACATCGGTTGAACAACCCAGAGGAGAAATATGAATGATGCACCTATCATTACTTAATCCTTAAATAAAATTTTGAAAATGAAAACACTAGATTTCTTACTTTTCAAAGCATCATCCAGTGTCTTGTTCATATTTATGATAAACACAACCGATCTAAATTTTATTGGTCCTTTTATTAGTAGTTATTAGAATAGTATTACTCAAACTTGTGCATGCACGCACATATATTTACTAAAAATTGAAAAGACATATTTAATATTAATATAATTATATATTTTCTTAGCCATCTACTCTTCATGCATATCCGGTCGTTAGCATTGTCTCTCTCTTCAGGTATAAGTTGGATGGGAGTAATTCCACGGGCAGCATTAGCCTCTTTGGTCGAATGGAGAAGTCCCATAATATGTCTATAAATGCTGGTATAAGTCTAGTGTTTGCTCTTTATATGGAAAAATGACAATAAAATTAATAAATTCGAAACAAGTTAAATTAACATATTTATTAGTTTAGAAGTTACATATACATGTAATTCCATTTTTATTAATGTTTTATCTCATTCTAGTTATGATCAAATTGTTATAAAATTAATTTTTACAGTATATTTTATTTTAAGGACTTTCTTATTTTCTTCTAGGGATAGTAATGAAAACCTGAGGTCTGGTTTTTGTTACGACCTTTAGTTCTCTAGGTATGATATTAGTGAGTATAATTGGATGTATTCTTCTTGTCAAGCCGAATTTGCGAGAAAGTAATTATATAAACTAGATATTAATGAAATAATTAAAAATTTAGAGTTTTTATTTGATTAAAATATACTAATTGAATATAAATTTGTTATATCCTGAAAGGAGCTCTTATAATGTGCTTCGGTCTCGGAGTTATGGTATGGGCAAGAGTCGAGATAATACCAATACTAAAGAGACCACTCCAAGGACATCGGTTGAACAACCCAGAGGAGAAATATGATTGATGCACCTATCATTACTTAATCCTTAAATAAAATTTTGAAAATGAGAAACACTAGATTTCTTACTTTTCAAAGCATCATCCAGTGTCTTGTTCATATTTATGATAAACACAACCGATCTAAATTTTATTGGTCCTTTTATTAGTAGTTATTAGAATAGTATTACTCAAACTTGTGCATGCACGCACATATATTTACTAAAAATTCAAAAGACATATTTAATATTAATATAATTATATATTTTCTTAGACATCTACTCTTCATGCATATCCGGTCGCTAGCATTGTCTCTCTCTTCAGGTATAAGTTGGATGGGAGTAATTCCACGGGCAGCATTAGCCTCTTTGGTCGAATGGAGAAGTCCCATAATATTGTCTATAAATGCTTGTATAAGTCTAGTGTTTGCTCTTTATATGGAAAAATGACAATAAAATTAATAAATTCAAAACAAGTTAAATTAACATATTTATTAGTTTAGAAGTTACATATACATGTAATTCCATTTTTATTAATGTTTTATCTCATTCTAGTTATGATCAAATTGTTATAAAATTAATTTTTACAGTATATTTTATTTTAAGGACTTTCTTATTTTCTTCTAGGGATAGTAATGAAAACCTGAGGTCTGGTTTTTGTTACGACCTTTAGTTCTCTAGGTATGATATTAGTGAGTATAATTGGATGTATTCTTCTTGTCAAGCCGAATTTGCGAGAAAGTAATTATATAAACTAGATATTAATGAAATAATTAAAAAATTTAGAGTTTTTATTTGATTAAAATATACTAATTGAATATAAATTTGTTATATCCTGAAAGGAGCTCTTATAATGTGCTTCGGTCTCGGAGTTATGGTATGGGCAAGAGTCGAGATAATACCAATACTAA
Organism: Lathyrus oleraceus; assembly: GCF_024323335.1. Taxonomy (NCBI): domain Eukaryota; kingdom Viridiplantae; phylum Streptophyta; class Magnoliopsida; order Fabales; family Fabaceae; genus Lathyrus; species Lathyrus oleraceus. The sequence goes on along the minus strand of NW_026113088.1, from coordinate 24,776 downwards.
AGAGACCACTCCAAGGACATCGGTTGAACAACCCAGAGGAGAAATATGATTGATGCACCTATCATTACTTAATCCTTAAATAAAATTTTGAAAATGAGAAACACTAGATTTCTTACTTTTCAAAGCATCATCCAGTGTCTTGTTCATATTTATGATAAACACAACCGATCTAAATTTTATTGGTCCTTTTATTAGTAGTTATTAGAATAGTATTACTCAAACTTGTGCATGCACGCACATATATTTACTAAAAATTGAAAAGACATATTTAATATTAATATAATTATATATTTTCTTAGCCATCTACTCTTCATGCATATCCGGTCGTTAGCATTGTCTCTCTCTTCAGTTATAAGTTGGATGGGAGTAATTCCACGGGCAGCATTAGCCTCTTTGGTCGAATGGAGAAGTCCCATAATATGGTCTATAAATGCTGGTATAAGTTAGTGTTTGCTCTTTTTCTATGGAAAAATCACAATAAAATTCATAAATTCGAAACAAGTTAAATTAATATATTTATTATTTTAGAAGTTGCATATACATGTAATTCCATTTTTATTAATGTTTTATCTCATTCTAGTTATGATCAAATTGTTATAAAATTATTTTTAACAGTATATTTTATTTTAAGGACTTTCTTATTTTCTTCTAGGGATAGTAATGAAAACCTGAGGTCTGGTTTTTGTTACGACCTTTAGTTCTCTAGGTATGATATTAGTGAGTATAATTGGATGTATTCTTCTTGTCAAGCCGAATTTGCGAGAAAGTAATTATATAAACTAGATATTAATGAAATAATTAAAAAATTTAGAGTTTTTATTTGATTAAAATATACTAATTGAATATAAATTTGTTATATCCTGAAAGGAGCTCTTATAATGTGCTTCGGTCTCGGAGTTATGGTATGGGCAAGAGTCGAGATAATACCAATACTAAAGAGACCACTCCAAGGACATCGGTTGAACAACCCAGAGGAGAAAGATGATTGATGCACCTATCATTACTTAAACCTTAAATAAACTTTTGAAAATGAGAAACACTAGATTTCTTACTTTTCAAAGCATCATCCAGTGTCTTGTTCATATTTATGATAAACACAACCGATCTAAATTTTATTGGTCCTTTTATTAGTAGTTATTAGAATAGTATTACTCAAACTTGTGCATGCACGCACATATATTTACTAAAAATTAAAAAAACATATTTAATATTAATATAATTATATATTTTCTTAGCCATCTACTCTTCATGCATATCCGGTCGTTAGCATTGTCTCTCTCTTCAGTTATAAGTTGGATGGGAGTAATTCCACGGGCAGCATTAGCCTCTTTGGTCGAATGGAGAAGTCCCATAATATGGTCTATAAATGCTGGTATAAGTTTAGTGTTTGCTCTTTTTCTATGGAAAAATCACAATAAAATTCATAAATTCGAAACAAGTTAAATTAATATATTTATTATTTTAGAAGTTGCATATACATGTAATTCCATTTTTATTAATGTTTTATCTCATTCTAGTTATGATCAAATTGTTATAAAATTGTTTTTAATAGTATATTTTATTTTAAGGACTTTCTTATTTTCTTCTAGGGATAGTAATGAAAACCTGAGGTCTGGTTTTTGTTACGACCTTTAGTTCTCTAGGTATGATATTAGTGAGTATAATTTGATGTATTCTTCTTGTCAAGCCGAATTTGCGAGAAAGTAATTATATAAACTAGATATTAATGAAATAATTAAAAAATTTAGAGTTTTTATTTGATTAAAATATACTAATTGAATATAAATTTGTTATATCCTAAAAGGAGCTCTTATAATGTGCTTCGGTCTCGGAGTTATGGTATGGGCAAGAGTCGAGACAATACCAATACTAAAGAGACCACTCCAAGGACATCGGTTGAACAACCCAGAGGAGAAATATGAATAATGCACCTATCATTACTTAATCCTTAAATAAAATTTTGAAAATGAACACACTAGATTTCTTACTTTTCAAAGCATCATCCAGTGTCTTGTTCATCTTTATGATAAACACAACCGATCTAAATTTTATTGGTCATTTTATTAGTAGTTATTAGAATAGTATTACTCAAACTTGTGCATGCACGCACATATATTTACTAAAAATTGAAAAGAGATATTTAATATTAATATAATTATATATTTTCTTAGCCATCTACTCTTCATGCATATCCGGTCGCTAGCATTGTCTCTCTCTTCAGGTATAAGTTGGATGGGAGTAATTCCACGGGCAGCATTAGCCTCTTTGGTCGAATGGAGAAGTCCCATAATATTGTCTATAAATGCTTGTATAAGTCTAGTGTTTGCTCTTTATATGGAAAAATGACAATAAAATTAATAAATTCAAAACAAGTTAAATTAACATATTTATTAGTTTAGAAGTTACATATACATGTAATTCCATTTTTATTAATGTTTTATCTCATTCTAGTTATGATCAAATTGTTATAAAATTATTTTTACAGTATATTTTATTTTAAGGACTTTCTTAGTTTCTTCTAGGGATAGTAATGAAAACCTGAGGTCTGGTTTTTGTTACGACCTTTAGTTCTCTAGGTATGATATTAGTGAGTATAATTGGATGTATTCTTCTTGTCAAGCCAAATTTGCGAGAAAGTAATTATATAAACTAGATATTAATGAAATAATTAAAAAATTTAGAGTTTTTATTTGATTAAAATATGCTAATTGAATATAAATTTGTTATATCCTGAAAGGAGCTCTTATAATGTGCTTCGGTCTCGGAGTTATGGTATGGGCAAGAGTCGAGATAATACCAATACTAAAGAGACCACTCCAAGGACATCGCTTGAACAACCCAAAGGAGAAATATGATTGATGCACCTATCATTACTTAATCCTTAAATAAAATTTTGAAAATGAGAAACACTAGATTTCTTACTTTTCAAAGCATCATCCAGTGTCTTGTTCATCTTTATGATAAACACAACCGATCTAAATTTTATTGGTCCTTTTATTAGTAGTGATTAGAATAGTGTTACTCAAACTTGTGCATGCACGCACATATATTTACTAAAAATTGAAAAGACATATTTAATATTAATATATTTTATATATTTTCTTAAGCATCTACTCTTCATGCATATCCGGTCGTTAGCATTGTCTCTCTCTTCAGTTATAAGTTGGTATGGGAGTAATTCCACGGGCAGCATTAACATCTTTGGTATAAGTCTAATGTTTGCTCTTTTTCTATGGAAAAATCGCAATAAAATTAATAAATTCGAAACAAGTTAAATTAACATATTTATTAGTTTAGAAGTTGCATATACATGTAATTCCATTTTTATTAATGTTTTATCTCATTCTAGTTATGATCAAATTGTTATAAAATTATTTTTTACAGTATATTTTATTTTAAGGACTTTCCTATTTTCTTCTAGGGATAGTAATGAAAACCTGAGGTCTGGTTTTTGTTACGACCTTTAGTTCTCTAGGTATGATATTAGTGAGTATAATTGGATGTATTCTTCTTGTCAAGCCGAATTTGCGAGAAAGTAATTATATAAACTAGATATTAATGAAATAATTAAAAAATTTAGAGTTTTTATTTGATTAAAATATACTAATTGAATATAAATTTGTTATATCCTGAAAGGAGCTCTTATAATGTGCTTCGGTCTCGGAGTTATGGTATGGGCAAGAGTCGAGATAATACCAATACTAAAGAGACCACTCCAAGGACATCGCTTGAACAACCCAGAGGAGAAATATGATTGATGCACCTATCATTACTTAATCCTTAAATAAAATTTTGAAAATGAGAAACACTAGATTTCTTACTTTTCAAAGCATCATCCAGTGTCTTGTTCATATTTATGATAAACACAACCGATCTAAATTTTATTGGTCCTTTTATTAGTAGTGATTAGAATAGTATTACTCAAACTTGTGCATGCACGCACATATATTTACTAAAAATTGAAAAGACATATTTAATATTAATATAATTATATATTTTCTTAGCCATCTACTCTTCATGCATATCCGGTCGTTAGCATTGTCTCTCTCTTCAGGTATAAGTTGGATGGGAGTAATTCCACGGGCAGCATTAGCCTCTTTGGTCGAATGGAGAAGTCCCATAATATGGTCTATAAATGCTGGTATAAGTCTAGTGTTTGCTCTTTATATGGAAAAATCGCAATAAAATTAATAAATTCGAAACAAGTTAAATTAACATATTTATTAGTTTAGAAGTTGCATATACATGTAATTCCATTTTTATTAATGTTTTATCTCATTCTAGTTATGATCAAATTGTTATAAAATTATTTTTTACAGTATATTTTATTTTAAGGACTTTCCTATTTTCTTCTAGGGATAGTAATGAAAACCTGAGGTCTGGTTTTTGTTACGACCTTTAGTTCTCTAGGTATGATATTAGTGAGTATAATTGGATGTATTCTTCTTGTCAAGCCGAATTTGCGAGAAAGTAATTATATAAACTAGATATTAATGAAATAATTAAAAATTTAGAGTTTTTATTTGATTAAAATATACTAATTGAATATAAATTTGTTATATCCTGAAAGGAGCTCTTATAATGTGCTTCGGTCTCGGAGTTATGGTATGGGCAAGAGTCGAGATAATACCAATACTAAAGAGACCACTCCAAGGACATCGCTTGAACAACCCAGAGGAGAAACATGATTGATGCACCTATCATTACTTAATCCTTAAATAAAATTTTGAAAATGAGAAACACTAGATTTCTTACTTTTCAAAGCATCATCCAGTGTCTTGTTCATATTTATGATAAACACAACCGATCTAAATTTTATTGGTCCTTTTATTAGTAGTGATTAGAATAGTATTACTCAAACTTGTGCATGCACGCACATATATTTACTAAAAATTGAAAAGACATATTTAATATTAATATAATTATATATTTTCTTAGGCATCTACTCTTCATGCATATCCGGTCGTTAGCATTGTCTCTCTCTTCAGGTATAAGTTGGATGGGAGTAATTCCACGGGCAGCATTAGCCTCTTTGGTCGAATGGAGAAGTCCCATAATATGGTCTATAAATGCTGGTATAAGTCTAGTGTTTGCTCTTTATATGGAAAAATCGCAATAAAATTAATAAATTCGAAACAAGTTAAATTAACATATTTATTAGTTTAGAAGTTGCATATACATGTAATTCCATTTTTATTAATGTTTTATGTCATTCTAGTTATGATCAAATTGTTATAAAAAATATTTTATAGTATATTTTATTTTAAGGACTTTCCTATTTTCTTCTAGGGATAGTAATGAAAACCTGAGGTCTGGTTTTTGTTACGACCTTTAGTTCTCTAGGTATGATATTAGTGAGTATAATTGGATGTATTCTTCTTGTCAAGCCGAATTTGCGAGAAAGTAATTATATAAACTAGATATTAATGAAATAATTAAAAAATTTAGAGTTTTTATTTGAATAAAATATACTAATTGAATATAAATTTGTTATATCTTGAAAGGAGCTCTTATAATGTGCTTCGGTCTCGGAGTTATGGTATGGGCAAGAGTCGAGATAATACCAATACTAAAGAGACCACTCCAAGGACATCGCTTGAACAACCCAGAGGAGAAACATGATTGATGCACCTATCATTACTTAAACCTTAAATAAAATTTTGAAAATGAGAAACACTAGATTTCTTACTTTTGAAAGCATCATCCAGTGTCTTGTTCATATTTATGATAAACACAACCGATCTAAATTTTATTGGTCCTTTTATTAGTAGTGATTAGAATAGTATTACTCAAACTTGTGCATGCACGCACATATATTTACTAAAAATTGAAAAGACATATTTAATATTAATATAATTATATATTTTCTTAGGCATCTACTCTTCATGCATATCCGGTCGTTAGCATTGTCTCTCTCTTCAGGTATAAGTTGGATGGGAGTAATTCCACGGGCAGCATTAGCCTCTTTGGTCGAATGGAGAAGTCCCATAATATGGTCTATAAATGCTGGTATAAGTCTAGTGTTTTCTGTTTATATGGAAAAATCGCAATAAAATTAATAAATTCGAAACAAGTTAAATTAACATATTTATTAGTTTAGAAGTTGCATATACATGTAATTCCATTTTTATTAATGTTTTATCTCATTCTAGTTATGATCAAATTGTTATAAAATTATTTTTTATAGTATATTTTATTTTAAGGACTTTCCTATTTTCTTCTAGGGATAGTAATGAAAACCTGAGGTCTGGTTTTTGTTACGACCTTTAGTTCTCTAGGTATGATATTAGTGAGTATAATTGGATGTATTCTTCTTGTCAAGCCGAATTTGCGAGAAAGTAATTATATAAACTAGATATTAATGAAATAATTAAAAAATTTAGAGTTTTTATTTGATTAAAATATACTAATTGAATATAAATTTGTTATATCCTGAAAGGAGCTCTTATAATGTGCTTCGGTCTCGGAGTTATGGTATGGGCAAGAGTCGAGATAATACCAATACTAAAGAGACCACTCCAAGGACATCGCTTGAACAACCCAGAGGAGAAACATGATTGATGCACCTATCATTACTTAAACCTTAAATAAAATTTTGAAAATGAGAAACACTAGATTTCTTACTTTTCAAAGCATCATCCAGTGTCTTGTTCATATTTATGATAAACACAACCGATCTAAATTTTATTGGTCCTTTTATTAGTAGTGATTAGAATAGTATTACTCAAACTTGTGCATGCACGCACATATATTTACTAAAAATTGAAAAGACATATTTAATATTAATATAATTATATATTTTCTTAAGCATCTACTCTTCATGCATATCCGGTTGTTAGCATTGTCTCTCTCTTCAGGCTTAAGTTGGATGAGAGTAATTCCACGGGCAGCATTAGCCTCTTTGGTCGAATGGAGAAGTCCCATTATATGGTCTATAAATGCTGGTATAAGTCTAGTGTTTTCAGTTTATATGGAAAAATCGCAAAAAAATTAATAAATTCGAAACAAGTTAAATTAACATATTTATTAGTTTAGAAGTTGCATATACATGTAATTCCATTTTTATTAATGTTTTATGTCATTCTAGTTATGATCAAATTGTTATAAAAAAAATTTTATAGTATATTTTATTTTAAGGACTTTCCTATTTTCTTCTAGGGATAGTAATAAAAACCAGAGGTCTGGTTTTTGTTACGACCTTTAGTTCTCTAGGAATGATATTAGTGAGTATAATTGGATGTATTCTTCTTCTCAAGCCGAATTTGCGAGAAAGTAATTATATAAACTAGATATTAATGAAATAATTAAAAAATTTAGAGTTTTTATTTGAATAAAATATACTAATTGAATATAAATTTGTTATATCTTGAAAGGAGCTCTTATAATGTGCTTCGGTCTCGGAGTTATGGTATGGGCAAGAGTCGAGATAATACCAATACTAAAGAGACCACTCCAAGGACATCGCTTGAACAACCCAGAGGAGAAACATGATTGATGCACCTATCATTACTTAAACCTTAAATAAAATTTTGAAAATTAGAAACACTAGATTTCTTACTTTACAAAGCATCATCCAGTGTCTTGTTCATATTTATGATAAACACAATCGATCTAAATTTTATTGGTCCTTTTATTAGTAGTGATTAGAATAGTATTACTCAAACTTGTGCATGCACGCACATATATTTACTAAAAATTGAAAAGACATATTTAATATTAATATAATTATATATTTTCTTAGGCATCTACTCTTCATGCATATCCGGTCGTTAGCATTGTCTCTCTCTTCAGGTATAAGTTGGATGGGAGTAATTCCACGGGCAGCATTAGCCTCTTTGGTCGAATGGAGAAGTCCCATAATATGGTCTATAAATGCTGGTATAAGTCTAGTGTTTTCTGTTTATATGGAAAAATCGCAATAAAATTAATAAATTCGAAACAAGTTAAATTAACATATTTATTAGTTTAGAAGTTGCATATACATGTAATTCCATTTTTATTAATGTTTTATCTCATTCTAGTTATGATCAAATTGTTATAAAATTATTTTTTATAGTATATTTTATTTTAAGGACTTTCCTATTTTCTTCTAGGGATAGTAATGAAAACCTGAGGTCTGGTTTTTGTTACGACCTTTAGTTCTCTAGGTATGATATTAGTGACTATAATTGGATGTATTCTTCTTGTCAAGCCGAATTTGCGAGAAAGTAATTATATAAACTAGATATTAATGAAATAATTAAAAAATTTAGAGTTTTTATTTGAATAAAATATACTAATTGAATATAAATTTGTTATATCCTGAAAGGAGCTCTTATAATGTGCTTCGGTCTCGGAGTTATGGTATGGGCAAGAGTCGAGATAATACCAATACTAAAGAGACCACTCCAAGGACATCGCTTGAACAACCCAGAGGAGAAACATGATTGATGCACCTATCATTACTTAAACCTTAAATAAAATTTTGAAAATGAGAAACACTAGATTTCTTACTTTTGAAAGCATCATCCAGTGTCTTGTTCATATTTATGATAAACACAACCGATCTAAATTTTATTGGTCCTTTTATTAGTAGTGATTAGAATAGTATTACTCAAACTTGTGCATGCACGCACATATATTTACTAAAAATTGAAAAGACATATTTAATATTAATATAATTATATATTTTCTTAGGCATCTACTCTTCATGCATATCCGGTCGTTAGCATTGTCTCTCTCTTCAGGTATAAGTTGGATGGGAGTAATTCCACGGGCAGCATTAGCCTCTTTGGTCGAATGGAGAAGTCCCATAATATGGTCTATAAATGCTGGTATAAGTCTAGTGTTTTCTGTTTATATGGAAAAATCGCAATAAAATTAATAAATTCGAAACAAGTCAAATTAACATATTTATTAGTTTAGAAGTTGCATATACATGTAATTCCATTTTTATTAATGTTTTATCTCATTCTAGTTATGATCAAATTGTTATAAAAAATATTTTATAGTATATTTTATTTTAAGGACTTTCCTATTTTCTTCTAGGGATAGTAATAAAAACCAGAGGTCTGGTTTTTGTTACGACCTTTAGTTCTCTAGGAATGATATTAGTGAGTGTAATTGGATGTATTCTTCTTGTCAAGCCGAATTTGCGAGAAAGTAATCATATAAACTAGATATTAATGAAAAAATTAAAAAATTTATAGTTTTTATTTGAATAAAATATACTAATTGAATATAAATTTGTTATATCTTGAAAGGAGCTCTTATAATGTGCTTCGGTCTCGGAGTTATGGTATGGGCAAGAGTCGAGATAATACCAATACTAAAGAGACCACTCCAAGGACATCGCTTGAACAACCCAGAGGAGAAACATGATTGATGCACCTATCATTACTTAAACCTTAAATAAAATTTTGAAAATGAGAAACACTAGATTTCTTACTTTTGAAAGCATCATCCAGTGTCTTGTTCATATTTATGATAAACACAACCGATCTAAATTTCATTGGTCCTTTTATTAGTAGTGATTAGAATAGTATTACTCAAACTTGTGCATGCACGCACATATATTTACTAAAAATTGAAAAGACATATTTAATATTAATATAATTATATATTTTCTTAGGCATCTACTCTTCATGCATATCCGGTCGTTAGCATTGTCTCTCTCTTCAGGTATAAGTTGGATGGGAGTAATTCCACGGGCAGCATTAGCCTCTTTGGTCGAATGGAGAAGTCCCATAATATGGTCTATAAATGCTGGTATAAGTCTAGTGTTTTCTGTTTATATGGAAAAATCGCAATAAAATTAATAAATTCGAAACAAGTTAAATTAACATATTTATTAGTTTAGAAGTTGCATATACATGTAATTCCATTTTTATTAATGTTTTATCTCATTCTAGTTATGATCAAATTGTTATAAAATTATTTTTTATAGTATATTTTGTTTTGAGGACTTTCCTATTTTCTTCTAGGGATAGTAATGAAAACCTGAGGTCTGGTTTTTGTTACGACCTTTAGTTCTCTAGGAATGATATTAGTGAGTATAATTGGATGTATTCTTCTTGTCAAGCCGAATTTGCGAGAAAGTAATTATATAAACTAGATATTAATGAAATAATTAAAAAATTTAGAGTTTTTATTTGAATAAAATATACTAATTGAATATAAATTTGTTATATCTTGAAAGGAGCTCTTATAATGTGCTTCGGTCTCGGAGTTATGGTATGGGCAAGAGTCGAGATAATACCAATACTAAAGAGACCACTCCAAGGACATCGCTTGAACAACCCAGAGGAGAAACATGATTGATGCACCTATCATTACTTAAACCTTAAATAAAATTTTGAAAATGAGAAACACTAGATTTCTTACTTTTGAAAGCATCATCCAGTGTCTTGTTCATATTTATGATAAACACAACCGATCTAAATTTCATTGGTCCTTTTATTAGTAGTGATTAGAATAGTATTACTCAAACTTGTGCATGCACGCACATATATTTACTAAAAATTGAAAAGACATATTTAATATTAATATAATTATATATTTCTTAGGCATCTACTCTTCATGCATATCCGGTCGTTAGCATTGTCTCTCTCTTCAGGTATAAGTTGGATGGGAGTAATTCCACGGGCAGCATTAGCCTCTTTGGTCGAATGGAGAAGTCCCATAATATGGTCTATAAATGCTGGTATAAGTCTAGTGTTTTCTGTTTATATGGAAAAATCGCAATAAAATTAATAAATTCGAAACAAGTTAAATTAACATATTTATTAGTTTAGAAGTTGCATATACATGTAATTCCATTTTTATTAATGTTTTATCTCATTCTAGTTATGATCAAATTGTTATAAAATTATTTTTTATAGTATATTTTGTTTTGAGGACTTTCCTATTTTCTTCTAGGGATAGTAATGAAAACCTGAGGTCTGGTTTTTGTTACGACCTTTAGTTCTCTAGGTATGATATTAGTGACTATAATTGGATGTATTCTTCTTGTCAAGCCGAATTTGCGAGAAAGTAATTATATAAACTAGATATTAATGAAATAATTAAAAAATTTAGAGTTTTTATTTGAATAAAATATACTAATTGAATATAAATTTGTTATATCTTGAAAGGAGCTCTTATAATGTGCTTCGGTCTCGGAGTTATGGTATGGGCAAGAGTCGAGATAATACCAATACTAAAGAGACCACTCCAAGGACATCGCTTGAACAACCCAGAGGAGAAACATGATTGATGCACCTATCATTACTTAAACCTTAAATAAAATTTTGAAAATGAGAAACACTAGATTTCTTACTTTTGAAAGCATCATCCAGTGTCTTGTTCATATTTATGATAAACACAACCGATCTAAATTTCATTGGTCCTTTTATTAGTAGTGATTAGAATAGTATTACTCAAACTTGTGCATGCACGCACATATATTTACTAAAAATTGAAAAGACATATTTAATATTAATATAATTATATATTTTCTTAGGCATCTACTCTTCATGCATATCCGGTCGTTAGCATTGTCTCTCTCTTCAGGTATAAGTTGGATGGGAGTAATTCCACGGGCAGCATTAGCCTCTTTGGTCGAATGGAGAAGTCCCATAATATGGTCTATAAATGCTGGTATAAGTCTAGTGTTTTCTGTTTATATGGAAAAATCGCAATAAAATTAATAAATTCGAAACAAGTTAAATTAACATATTTATTAGTTTAGAAGTTGCATATACATGTAATTCCATTTTTATTAATGTTTTATCTCATTCTAGTTATGATCAAATTGTTATAAAATTATTTTTTATAGTATATTTTGTTTTGAGGACTTTCCTATTTTCTTCTAGGGATAGTAATGAAAACCTGAGGTCTGGTTTTTGTTACGACCTTTAGTTCTCTAGGTATGATATTAGTGACTATAATTGGATGTATTCTTCTTGTCAAGCCGAATTTGCGAGAAAGTAATTATATAAACTAGATATTAATGAAATAATTAAAAAATTTAGAGTTTTTATTTGAATAAAATATACTAATTGAATATAAATTTGTTATATCTTGAAAGGAGCTCTTATAATGTGCTTCGGTCTCGGAGTTATGGTATGGGCAAGAGTCGAGATAATACCAATACTAAAGAGACCACTCCAAGGACATCGCTTGAACAACCCAGAGGAGAAACATGATTGATGCACCTATCATTACTTAAACCTTAAATAAAATTTTGAAAATGAGAAACACTAGATTTCTTACTTTTGAAAGCATCATCCAGTGTCTTGTTCATATTTATGATAAACACAACCGATCTAAATTTCATTGGTCCTTTTATTAGTAGTGATTAGAATAGTATTACTCAAACTTGTGCATGCACGCACATATATTTACTAAAAATTGAAAAGACATATTTAATATTAATATAATTATATATTTTCTTAGGCATCTACTCTTCATGCATATCCGGTCGTTAGCATTGTCTCTCTCTTCAGGTATAAGTTGGATGGGAGTAATTCCACGGGCAGCATTAGCCTCTTTGGTCGAATGGAGAAGTCCCATAATATGGTCTATAAATGCTGGTATAAGTCTAGTGTTTTCTGTTTATATGGAAAAATCGCAATAAAATTAATAAATTCGAAACAAGTTAAATTAACATATTTATTAGTTTAGAAGTTGCATATACATGTAATTCCATTTTTATTAATGTTTTATCTCATTCTAGTTATGATCAAATTGTTATAAAATTATTTTTTATAGTATATTTTGTTTTGAGGACTTTCCTATTTTCTTCTAGGGATAGTAATGAAAACCTGAGGTCTGGTTTTTGTTACGACCTTTAGTTCTCTAGGTATGATATTAGTGACTATAATTGGATGTATTCTTCTTGTCAAGCCGAATTTGCGAGAAAGTAATTATATAAACTAGATATTAATGAAATAATTAAAAAATTTAGAGTTTTTATTTGAATAAAATATACTAATTGAATATAAATTTGTTATATCTTGAAAGGAGCTCTTATAATGTGCTTCGGTCTCGGAGTTATGGTATGGGCAAGAGTCGAGATAATACCAATACTAAAGAGACCACTCCAAGGACATCGCTTGAACAACCCAGAGGAGAAACATGATTGATGCACCTATCATTACTTAAACCTTAAATAAAATTTTGAAAATGAGAAACACTAGATTTCTTACTTTTGAAAGCATCATCCAGTGTCTTGTTCATATTTATGATAAACACAACCGATCTAAATTTCATTGGTCCTTTTATTAGTAGTGATTAGAATAGTATTACTCAAACTTGTGCATGCACGCACATATATTTACTAAAAATTGAAAAGACATATTTAATATTAATATAATTATATATTTTCTTAGGCATCTACTCTTCATGCATATCCGGTCGTTAGCATTGTCTCTCTCTTCAGGTATAAGTTGGATGGGAGTAATTCCACGGGCAGCATTAGCCTCTTTGGTCGAATGGAGAAGTCCCATAATATGGTCTATAAATGCTGGTATAAGTCTAGTGTTTTCTGTTTATATGGAAAAATCGCAATAAAATTAATAAATTCGAAACAAGTTAAATTAACATATTTATTAGTTTAGAAGTTGCATATACATGTAATTCCATTTTTATTAATGTTTTATCTCATTCTAGTTATGATCAAATTGTTATAAAATTATTTTTTATAGTATATTTTGTTTTGAGGACTTTCCTATTTTCTTCTAGGGATAGTAATGAAAACCTGAGGTCTGGTTTTTGTTACGACCTTTAGTTCTCTAGGTATGATATTAGTGACTATAATTGGATGTATTCTTCTTGTCAAGCCGAATTTGCGAGAAAGTAATTATATAAACTAGATATTAATGAAATAATTAAAAAATTTAGAGTTTTTATTTGAATAAAATATACTAATTGAATATAAATTTGTTATATCTTGAAAGGAGCTCTTATAATGTGCTTCGGTCTCGGAGTTATGGTATGGGCAAGAGTCGAGATAATACCAATACTAAAGAGACCACTCCAAGGACATCGCTTGAACAACCCAGAGGAGAAACATGATTGATGCACCTATCATTACTTAAACCTTAAATAAAATTTTGAAAATGAGAAACACTAGATTTCTTACTTTTGAAAGCATCATCCAGTGTCTTGTTCATATTTATGATAAACACAACCGATCTAAATTTCATTGGTCCTTTTATTAGTAGTGATTAGAATAGTATTACTCAAACTTGTGCATGCACGCACATATATTTACTAAAAATTGAAAAGACATATTTAATATTAATATAATTATATATTTTCTTAGGCATCTACTCTTCATGCATATCCGGTCGTTAGCATTGTCTCTCTCTTCAGGTATAAGTTGGATGGGAGTAATTCCACGGGCAGCATTAGCCTCTTTGGTCGAATGGAGAAGTCCCATAATATGGTCTATAAATGCTGGTATAAGTCTAGTGTTTTCTGTTTATATGGAAAAATCGCAATAAAATTAATAAATTCGAAACAAGTTAAATTAACATATTTATTAGTTTAGAAGTTGCATATACATGTAATTCCATTTTTATTAATGTTTTATCTCATTCTAGTTATGATCAAATTGTTATAAAATTATTTTTTATAGTATATTTTGTTTTGAGGACTTTCCTATTTTCTTCTAGGGATAGTAATGAAAACCTGAGGTCTGGTTTTTGTTACGACCTTTAGTTCTCTAGGTATGATATTAGTGACTATAATTGGATGTATTCTTCTTGTCAAGCCGAATTTGCGAGAAAGTAATTATATAAACTAGATATTAATGAAATAATTAAAAAATTTAGAGTTTTTATTTGAATAAAATATACTAATTGAATATAAATTTGTTATATCTTGAAAGGAGCTCTTATAATGTGCTTCGGTCTCGGAGTTATGGTATGGGCAAGAGTCGAGATAATACCAATACTAAAGAGACCACTCCAAGGACATCGCTTGAACAACCCAGAGGAGAAACATGATTGATGCACCTATCATTACTTAAACCTTAAATAAAATTTTGAAAATGAGAAACACTAGATTTCTTACTTTTGAAAGCATCATCCAGTGTCTTGTTCATATTTATGATAAACACAACCGATCTAAATTTCATTGGTCCTTTTATTAGTAGTGATTAGAATAGTATTACTCAAACTTGTGCATGCACGCACATATATTTACTAAAAATTGAAAAGACATATTTAATATTAATATAATTATATATTTTCTTAGGCATCTACTCTTCATGCATATCCGGTCGTTAGCATTGTCTCTCTCTTCAGGTATAAGTTGGATGGGAGTAATTCCACGGGCAGCATTAGCCTCTTTGGTCGAATGGAGAAGTCCCATAATATGGTCTATAAATGCTGGTATAAGTCTAGTGTTTTCTGTTTATATGGAAAAATCGCAATAAAATTAATAAATTCGAAACAAGTTAAATTAACATATTTATTAGTTTAGAAGTTGCATATACATGTAATTCCATTTTTATTAATGTTTTATCTCATTCTAGTTATGATCAAATTGTTATAAAATTATTTTTTATAGTATATTTTGTTTTGAGGACTTTCCTATTTTCTTCTAGGGATAGTAATGAAAACCTGAGGTCTGGTTTTTGTTACGACCTTTAGTTCTCTAGGTATGATATTAGTGACTATAATTGGATGTATTCTTCTTGTCAAGCCGAATTTGCGAGAAAGTAATTATATAAACTAGATATTAATGAAATAATTAAAAAATTTAGAGTTTTTATTTGAATAAAATATACTAATTGAATATAAATTTGTTATATCTTGAAAGGAGCTCTTATAATGTGCTTCGGTCTCGGAGTTATGGTATGGGCAAGAGTCGAGATAATACCAATACTAAAGAGACCACTCCAAGGACATCGCTTGAACAACCCAGAGGAGAAACATGATTGATGCACCTATCATTACTTAAACCTTAAATAAAATTTTGAAAATGAGAAACACTAGATTTCTTACTTTTGAAAGCATCATCCAGTGTCTTGTTCATATTTATGATAAACACAACCGATCTAAATTTCATTGGTCCTTTTATTAGTAGTGATTAGAATAGTATTACTCAAACTTGTGCATGCACGCACATATATTTACTAAAAATTGAAAAGACATATTTAATATTAATATAATTATATATTTTCTTAGGCATCTACTCTTCATGCATATCCGGTCGTTAGCATTGTCTCTCTCTTCAGGTATAAGTTGGATGGGAGTAATTCCACGGGCAGCATTAGCCTCTTTGGTCGAATGGAGAAGTCCCATAATATGGTCTATAAATGCTGGTATAAGTCTAGTGTTTTCTGTTTATATGGAAAAATCGCAATAAAATTAATAAATTCGAAACAAGTTAAATTAACATATTTATTAGTTTAGAAGTTGCATATACATGTAATTCCATTTTTATTAATGTTTTATCTCATTCTAGTTATGATCAAATTGTTATAAAATTATTTTTTATAGTATATTTTGTTTTGAGGACTTTCCTATTTTCTTCTAGGGATAGTAATGAAAACCTGAGGTCTGGTTTTTGTTACGACCTTTAGTTCTCTAGGTATGATATTAGTGACTATAATTGGATGTATTCTTCTTGTCAAGCCGAATTTGCGAGAAAGTAATTATATAAACTAGATATTAATGAAATAATTAAAAAATTTAGAGTTTTTATTTGAATAAAATATACTAATTGAATATAAATTTGTTATATCTTGAAAGGAGCTCTTATAATGTGCTTCGGTCTCGGAGTTATGGTATGGGCAAGAGTCGAGATAATACCAATACTAAAGAGACCACTCCAAGGACATCGCTTGAACAACCCAGAGGAGAAACATGATTGATGCACCTATCATTACTTAAACCTTAAATAAAATTTTGAAAATGAGAAACACTAGATTTCTTACTTTTGAAAGCATCATCCAGTGTCTTGTTCATGTTTATGATAAACACAACCGATCTAAATTTCATTGGTCCTTTTATTAGTAGTGATTAGAATAGTATTACTCAAACTTGTGCATGCACGGACATATATTTACTAAAAATTGAAAAGACATATTTAATATTAATATAATTATATATATTCTTAGGCATCTACTCTTCATGCATATCCGGTCGTTAGCATTGTCTCTCTCTTCAGGTATAATTTGGATGGGAGTAATTCCACGGGCAGCATTAGCCTCTTTGGTCGAATGGAGAAGTCCCATAATATGGTCTATAAATGCTGGTATAAGTCTAGTGTTTTCTGTTTATATGGAAAAATCGCAATAAAATTAATAAATTCGAAACAAGTTAAATTAACATATTTATTAGTTTAGAAGTTGCATATACATGTAATTCCATTTTTATTAATGTTTTATCTCATTCTAGTTATGATCAAATTGTTATAAAATTATTTTTTATAGTATATTTTGTTTTGAGGACTTTCCTATTTTCTTCTAGGGATAGTAATGAAAACCTGAGGTCTGGTTTTTGTTACGACCTTTAGTTCTCTAGGTATGATATTAGTGACTATAATTGGATGTATTCTTCTTGTCAAGCCGAATTTGCGAGAAAGTAATTATATAAACTAGATATTAATGAAATAATTAAAAAATTTAGAGTTTTTATTTGAATAAAATATACTAATTGAATATAAATTTGTTATATCTTGAAAGGAGCTCTTATAATGTGCTTCGGTCTCGGAGTTATGGTATGGGCAAGAGTCGAGATAATACCAATACTAAAGAGACCACTCCAAGGACATCGCTTGAACAACCCAGAGGAGAAACATGATTGATGCACCTATCATTACTTAAACCTTAAATAAAATTTTGAAAATGAGAAACACTAGATTTCTTACTTTTGAAAGCATCATCCAGTGTCTTGTTCATATTTATGATAAACACAACCGATCTAAATTTCATTGGTCCTTTTATTAGTAGTGATTAGAATAGTATTACTCAAACTTGTGCATGCACGCACATATATTTACTAAAAATTGAAAAGACATATTTAATATTAATATAATTATATATATTCTTAGGCATCTACTCTTCATGCATATCCGGTCGTTAGCATTGTCTCTCTCTTCAGGTATAAGTTGGATGGGAGTAATTCCACGGGCAGCATTAGCCTCTTTGGTCGAATGGAGAAGTCCCATAATATGGTCTATAAATGCTGGTATAAGTCTAGTGTTTTCTGTTTATATGGAAAAATCGCAATAAAATTAATAAATTCGAAACAAGTTAAATTAACATATTTATTAGTTTAGAAGTTGCATATACATGTAATTCCATTTTTATTAATGTTTTATCTCATTCTAGTTATGATCAAATTGTTATAAAATTATTTTTTATAGTATATTTTGTTTTGAGGACTTTCCTATTTTCTTCTAGGGATAGTAATGAAAACCTGAGGTCTGGTTTTTGTTACGACCTTTAGTTCTCTAGGTATGATATTAGTGACTATAATTGGATGTATTCTTCTTGTCAAGCCGAATTTGCGAGAAAGTAATTATATAAACTAGATATTAATGAAATAATTAAAAAATTTAGAGTTTTTATTTGAATAAAATATACTAATTGAATATAAATTTGTTATATCTTGAAAGGAGCTCTTATAATGTGCTTCGGTCTCGGAGTTATGGTATGGGCAAGAGTCGAGATAATACCAATACTAAAGAGACCACTCCAAGGACATCGCTTGAACAACCCAGAGGAGAAACATGATTGATGCACCTATCATTACTTAAACCTTAAATAAAATTTTGAAAATGAGAAACACTAGATTTCTTACTTTTGAAAGCATCATCCAGTGTCTTGTTCATGTTTATGATAAACACAACCGATCTAAATTTCATTGGTCCTTTTATTAGTAGTGATTAGAATAGTATTACTCAAACTTGTGCATGCACGGACATATATTTACTAAAAATTGAAAAGACATATTTAATATTAATATAATTATATATATTCTTAGGCATCTACTCTTCATGCATATCCGGTCGTTAGCATTGTCTCTCTCTTCAGGTATAAGTTGGATGGGAGTAATTCCACGGGCAGCATTAGCCTCTTTGGTCGAATGGAGAAGTCCCATAATATGGTCTATAAATGCTGGTATGAGTATAGTGTTTTCTGTTTATATGGAAAAATCGCAATAAAATTAATAAATTCGAAACAAGTTAAATTAACATATTTATTAGTTTAGAAGTTGCATATACATGTAATTCCATTTTTATTAATGTTTTATCTCATTCTAGTTATGATCAAATTGTTATAAAATTATTTTTTATAGTATATTTTGTTTTGAGGACTTTCCTATTTTCTTCTAGGGATAGTAATGAAAACCTGAGGTCTGGTTTTTGTTACGACCTTTAGTTCTCTAGGTATGATATTAGTGACTATAATTGGATGTATTCTTCTTGTCAAGCCGAATTTGCGAGAAAGTAATTATATAAACTAGATATTAATGAAATAATTAAAAAATTTAGAGTTTTTATTTGAATAAAATATACTAATTGAATATAAATTTGTTATATCTTGAAAGGAGCTCTTATAATGTGCTTCGGTCTCGGAGTTATGGTATGGGCAAGAGTCGAGATAATACCAATACTAAAGAGACCACTCCAAGGACATCGCTTGAACAACCCAGAGGAGAAACATGATTGATGCACCTATCATTACTTAAACCTTAAATAAAATTTTGAAAATGAGAAACACTAGATTTCTTACTTTTGAAAGCATCATCCAGTGTCTTGTTCATATTTATGATAAACACAACCGATCTAAATTTCATTGGTCCTTTTATTAGTAGTGATTAGAATAGTATTACTCAAACTTGTGCATGCACGCACATATATTTACTAAAAATTGAAAAGACATATTTAATATTAATATAATTATATATTTTCTTAGGCATCTACTCTTCATGCATATCCGGTCGTTAGCATTGTCTCTCTCTTCAGGTATAAGTTGGATGGGAGTAATTCCACGGGCAGCATTAGCCTCTTTGGTCGAATGGAGAAGTCCCATAATATGGTCTATAAATGCTGGTATAAGTCTAGTGTTTTCTGTTTATATGGAAAAATCGCAATAAAATTAATAAATTCGAAACAAGTTAAATTAACATATTTATTAGTTTAGAAGTTGCATATACATGTAATTCCATTTTTATTAATGTTTTATCTCATTCTAGTTATGATCAAATTGTTATAAAATTATTTTTTATAGTATATTTTGTTTTGAGGACTTTCCTATTTTCTTCTAGGGATAGTAATGAAAACCTGAGGTCTGGTTTTTGTTACGACCTTTAGTTCTCTAGGTATGATATTAGTGACTATAATTGGATGTATTCTTCTTGTCAAGCCGAATTTGCGAGAAAGTAATTATATAAACTAGATATTAATGAAATAATTAAAAAATTTAGAGTTTTTATTTGAATAAAATATACTAATTGAATATAAATTTGTTATATCTTGAAAGGAGCTCTTATAATGTGCTTCGGTCTCGGAGTTATGGTATGGGCAAGAGTCGAGATAATACCAATACTAAAGAGACCACTCCAAGGACATCGCTTGAACAACCCAGAGGAGAAACATGATTGATGCACCTATCATTACTTAAACCTTAAATAAAATTTTGAAAATGAGAAACACTAGATTTCTTACTTTTGAAAGCATCATCCAGTGTCTTGTTCATATTTATGATAAACACAACCGATCTAAATTTCATTGGTCCTTTTATTAGTAGTGATTAGAATAGTATTACTCAAACTTGTGCATGCACGCACATATATTTACTAAAAATTGAAAAGACATATTTAATATTAATATAATTATATATTTTCTTAGGCATCTACTCTTCATGCATATCCGGTCGTTAGCATTGTCTCTCTCTTCAGGTATAAGTTGGATGGGAGTAATTCCACGGGCAGCATTAGCCTCTTTGGTCGAATGGAGAAGTCCCATAATATGGTCTATAAATGCTGGTATAAGTCTAGTGTTTTCTGTTTATATGGAAAAATCGCAATAAAATTAATAAATTCGAAACAAGTTAAATTAACATATTTATTAGTTTAGAAGTTGCATATACATGTAATTCCATTTTTATTAATGTTTTATCTCATTCTAGTTATGATCAAATTGTTATAAAATTATTTTTTATAGTATATTTTGTTTTGAGGACTTTCCTATTTTCTTCTAGGGATAGTAATGAAAACCTGAGGTCTGGTTTTTGTTACGACCTTTAGTTCTCTAGGAATGATATTAGTGAGTATAATTGGATGTATTCTTCTTGTCAAGCCGAATTTGCGAGAAAGTAATTATATAAACTAGATATTAATGAAATAATTAAAAAATTTAGAGTTTTTATTTGAATAAAATATACTAATTGAATATAAATTTGTTATATCTTGAAAGGAGCTCTTATAATGTGCTTCGGTCTCGGAGTTATGGTATGGGCAAGAGTCGAGATAATACCAATACTAAAGAGACCACTCCAAGGACATCGCTTGAACAACCCAGAGGAGAAACATGATTGATGCACCTATCATTACTTAAACCTTAAATAAAATTTTGAAAATGAGAAACACTAGATTTCTTACTTTTGAAAGCATCATCCAGTGTCTTGTTCATATTTATGATAAACACAACCGATCTAAATTTCATTGGTCCTTTTATTAGTAGTGATTAGAATAGTATTACTCAAACTTGTGCATGCACGCACATATATTTACTAAAAATTGAAAAGACATATTTAATATTAATATAATTATATATTTTCTTAGGCATCTACTCTTCATGCATATCCGGTCGTTAGCATTGTCTCTCTCTTCAGGTATAAGTTGGATGGGAGTAATTCCACGGGCAGCATTAGCCTCTTTGGTCGAATGGAGAAGTCCCATAATATGGTCTATAAATGCTGGTATAAGTCTAGTGTTTTCTGTTTATATGGAAAAATCGCAATAAAATTAATAAATTCGAAACAAGTTAAATTAACATATTTATTAGTTTAGAAGTTGCATATACATGTAATTCCATTTTTATTAATGTTTTATCTCATTCTAGTTATGATCAAATTGTTATAAAATTATTTTTTATAGTATATTTTGTTTTGAGGACTTTCCTATTTTCTTCTAGGGATAGTAATGAAAACTGAGGTCTGGTTTTTGTTACGACCTTTAGTTCTCTAGGTATGATATTAGTGACTATAATTGGATGTATTCTTCTTGTCAAGCCGAATTTGCGAGAAAGTAATTATATAAACTAGATATTAATGAAATAATTAAAAATTTAGAGTTTTTATTTGAATAAAATATACTAATTGAATATAAATTTGTTATATCTTGAAAGGAGCTCTTATAATGTGCTTCGGTCTCGGAGTTATGGTATGGGCAAGAGTCGAGATAATACCAATACTAAAGAGACCACTCCAAGGACATCGCTTGAACAACCCAGAGGAGAAACATGATTGATGCACCTATCATTACTTAAACCTTAAATAAAATTTTGAAAATGAGAAACACTAGATTTCTTACTTTTGAAAGCATCATCCAGTGTCTTGTTCATATTTATGATAAACACAACCGATCTAAATTTCATTGGTCCTTTTATTAGTAGTGATTAGAATAGTATTACTCAAACTTGTGCATGCACGCACATATATTTACTAAAAATTGAAAAGACATATTTAATATTAATATAATTATATATTTTCTTAGGCATCTACTCTTCATGCATATCCGGTCGTTAGCATTGTCTCTCTCTTCAGGTATAAGTTGGATGGGAGTAATTCCACGGGCAGCATTAGCCTCTTTGGTCGAATGGAGAAGTCCCATAATATGGTCTATAAATGCTGGTATAAGTCTAGTGTTTTCTGTTTATATGGAAAAATCGCAATAAAATTAATAAATTCGAAACAAGTTAAATTAACATATTTATTAGTTTAGAAGTTGCATATACATGTAATTCCATTTTTATTAATGTTTTATCTCATTCTAGTTATGATCAAATTGTTATAAATTATTTTTTATAGTATATTTTGTTTTGAGGACTTTCCTATTTTCTTCTAGGGATAGTAATGAAAACGTGAGGTCTGGTTTTTGTTACGACCTTTAGTTCTCTAGGAATGATATTAGTGACTATAATTGGATGTATTCTTCTTCTCAAGCCGAATTTGCGAGAAAGTAATTATATAAACTAGATATTAATGAAATAATTAAAAAATTTAGAGTTTTTATTTGAATAAAATATACTAATTGAATATAAATTTGTTATATCTTGAAAGGAGCTCTTATAATGTGCTTCGGTCTCGGAGTTATGGTATGGGCAAGAGTCGAGATAATACCAATACTAAAGAGACCACTCCAAGGACATCGCTTGAACAACCCAGAGGAGAAACATGATTGATGCACCTATCATTACTTAAACCTTAAATAAAATTTTGAAAATGAGAAACACTAGATTTCTTACTTTTGAAGCATCATCCAGTGTCTTGTTCATATTTATGATAAACACAACCGATCTAATTTTCATTGGTCCTTTTATTAGTAGTGATTAGAATAGTATTACTCAAACTTGTGCATGCACGCACATATATTTACTAAAAATTGAAAAGACATATTTAATATTAATATAATTATATATATTCTTAGGCATCTACTCTTCATGCATATCCGGTCGTTAGCATTGTCTCTCTCTTCAGGTATAAGTTGGATGGAGTAATTCCAGGGGCAGCATTAGCCTCTTTGGTCGAATGGAGAAGTCCCATAATATGGTCTATAAATGCTGGTATAAGTCTAGTGTTTTCTGTTTATATGGAAAAATCGCAATAAAATTAATAAATTCGAAACAAGTTAAATTAACATATTTATTAGTTTAGAAGTTGCATATACATGTAATTCCATTTTTATTAATGTTTTATCTCATTCTAGTTATGATCAAATTGTTATAAAATTATTTTTTATAGTATATTTTGTTTTGAGGACTTTCCTATTTTCTTCTAGGGATAGTAATGAAAACTGTGAGGTCTGGTTTTTTTACGACCTTTAGTTCTCTAGGTATGATATTAGTGAATAAATTGGATGTATTCTTCTTCTCAAGCCGAATTTGCGAGAAAGTAATTATATAAACTAGATATTAATGAAATAATTAAAAAATTTAGAGTTTTATTTGAATAAATATACTAATTGAATATAAATTTGTTATATCTTGAAAGGAGCTCTTATAATGTGCTTCGGTCTCGGAGTTATGGTATGGGCAAGAGTCGAGATAATACCAATACTAAAGAGACCACTCCAAGGACATCGCTTGAACACCCCAGAGGAGAAACATGATTGATGCACCTATCATTACTTAAACCTTAAATAAAATTTTGAAAATGAGAAACACTAGATTTCTTACTTTTGAAAGCATCATCCAGTGTCTTGTTCATATTTATGATAAACACAACCGATCTAAATTTCATTGGTCCTTTTATTAGTAGTGATAGAGAATAGTATTACTCAAACTTGTGCATGCACG
Organism: Lathyrus oleraceus; assembly: GCF_024323335.1. Lineage (NCBI taxonomy): Eukaryota > Viridiplantae > Streptophyta > Magnoliopsida > Fabales > Fabaceae > Lathyrus > Lathyrus oleraceus. Next base: position 278 of record NW_026113088.1, on the reverse strand, counting down.
GACATATATTTACTAAAAATTGAAAAGACATATTTAATATTAATATATTATATATATTCTTAGACATCTACTCTTCATGCATATCCGGTCGTTAGCATTGTCTCTCTCTTCAGGTATAAGTTGGATGGGAGTAATTCCCGGGCAGCATTAGCCCTCTTTGGTCGAATGGAGAAGTCCCATAATATGGTCCTATAAATGCTGGTATGAGTATAGTGTTTTCTGTTTATATGGAAAAATCGCAATAAAATTAATAAATTCGAAACAAGTTAAATTAACAT
>NW_026113087.1:0-42873 GCF_024323335.1 Lathyrus oleraceus | reverse complement strand
CATTCGGTAGATGTCTGGTCGTGGTTTCTTTCTTCCCATTCATCTGTGGATGTCTGGTCGTGGTTTCTTTCTTCCCATTCATCGTTAGATGTCTGGTCGTGGTTTCTTTCTTCCCATTCATCGGTAGATGTCTGGTCGTGGTTTCTTTCTTCCCATTCATCGTAGATGTCTGGTCGTGGTTTCTTTCTTCCCATTCATCGGTAGATGTCTGGTCGTGGTTTCTTTCTTCCCATTCATCGGTTAGATGTCGGGTGGTGGTGTTTTCTTCTTCTTCCATTCATCGGTAGATGTTCTGGTCGTGGTTTCTTTCTTCCCATTCATCGGTAGATGTCTGGTCGTGGTTTCTTTCTTCTTCCCATTCATCGTAGATGTTCTGGTCGTGGTTTCTTTCTTCCCATTCATCGGTAGATGTCTGGTCGTGGTTTCTTTCTTCCCATTCATCGGTAGATGTCTGGTCGTGGTTTCTTTCTTCCCATTCATCGATAGATGTCTGGTCGTGGTTTCTTTCTTCCCATTCATCGGTAGATGTCTGGTCGTGGTTTCTTTCTTCCCATTCATCAGGTAGATGTCTGGTCGTGGTTTCTTTCTTCCCATTCATCGGTAGCTGTCTGGTCGTGGTTTCTTTCTTCCCATTCATCGGTAGATGTCTGGTCGTGGTTTCTTTCTTCCCATTCATCGGTAGATGTCTGGTCGTGGTTTCTTTCTTTCCATTCATCGGTAGATGTCTGGTCGTGGTTTCTTTCTTCCCATTCATCGGTAGATGTCTGGTCGTGGTTTCTTTCTTCCCATTCATCGGTAGATGTTTGGTCGTGGTTTCTTTCTTCCCATTCATCGGTAGATGTCTGGTCGTGGTTTCTTTCTTCCCATTCATCGGTAGATGTCTGGTCGTGGTTTCTTTCTTCCCATTTATCGGTAGATGTCTGGTCGTGGTTTCCTTCTTCCCATTCATCGGTGGATGTCTGGTCGTGGTTTCTTTCTTCCCATTCATCGGTAGATGTCTGGTCGTGGTTTCTTTCTTCCATTCATCGGTGATGTCTGGTCGTGGTTTCTTTCTTCCCATTCATCGGTAGATGTCTGGTCGTGGTTTCTTTCTTCCCATTCATCGGTAGATGTCTGGTCGTGGTTTCTTTTTCTTCCCATTCATCGTAGATGTCTGTCGTGGTTTCTTTCTTCCCATTCATCGGTAGATGTCTGGTCGTGGTTTCTTTCTTCCCATTCATCGGTAGATGTCTGGTCGTGGTTTCTTTCTTCCCATTCATCGGTAGATGTCTGGTCGTGGTTTCTTTCTTCCCATTCATGTAGATTTCTGGTCGTGGTTTCTTTCTTCCCATTCATCGGTAGATGTCTGGTCGTGGTTTCTTTCTTCCCATTCATCGTAGATGTCTGGTCGTGGTTTCTTTCTTTCCCATTCATCGGTAGATGTCTGGTCGTGGTTTCTTTCTTCCCATTCATCGGTAGATGTCTGGTCGTGGTTTCTTTCTTCCCATTCATCGGTAGATGTCTGGTCGTGGTTTCTTTCTTCCCATTCATCGGTCTATGTCTGGTCGTGGTTTCTTTCTTCCCATTCATCGGTAGATGTCTGGTCGTGGTTTCTTTCTTCCCATTCATCGGTAGATGTCTGGTCGTGGTTTTCTTTCTTCCATTCATCGGTAGATGTCTGGTCGTGGTTTCTTTCTTCCCATTCATCGTAGATGTCTGGTCGTGGTTTCTTTCTTTCCCATTCATCGGTAGATGTCTGGTCGTGGTTTCTTTCTTCCCATTCATCGGTAGATGTCTGGTCGTGGTTTCTTTCTTCCCATTCATCGGTAGATGTCTTCGTGGTTTCTTTCTTCCCATTCATCGGTAGATGTCTGGTCGTGGTTTCTTTCTTCCCATTCATCGTAGATGTCTGGTCGTGGTTTCTTTCTTCCCATTCATCGGTAGATGTCTGGTCGTGGTTTCTTTCTTCCCATTCATCGGGAGATGTCTGGTCGTGGTTTCTTTCTTCCCATTCATCGTAGATGTCTGGTCGTGGTTGTTCTTCTTCCCATTCATCGGTAGATGTCTGGTCGTGGTTTCTTCTTTCTTCCCATTCATCGGTAGATGTCTGGTCGTGGTTTCTTTCTTCCCATTCATCGGTAGATGTCTGGTCGTGGTTTCTTTCTTCCCATTCATCGGTAGATGTCTGGTCGTGGTTTCTTTCTTCCCATTCATCGGTAGATGTCTGGTCGTGGTTCCTTTCTTCCCATTCATCGGTAGATGTCTGGTCGTGGTTTCTTTCTTCCCATTCATCGGTAGATGTCTGGTCGTGGTTTCTTTCTTCCCATTCATCGGTAGATGTCTGGTCGTGGTTTCTTTCTTCCCATTCATCGGTAGATGTCTGGTCGTGGTTTCTTTCTTCCCATTCATCGGTAGATGTCTTTGTCGTGGTTTCTTTCTCTTCCATTCATCGGTAGATGTCTGGTCGTGGTTTCTTTCTTTCCCTCCCATTCATCGGTAGATGTCTGGTCGTGGTTTCTTTCTTCCCATTCATCGGTAGATGTCTGGTCGTGGTTTCTTTCTTCCCCATTCATCGGTAGATGTCTGGTCGTGGTTTCTTTCTTCCCATTCATCGGTAGATGTCTGGTCGGGTTTCTTTCTTCCCCATTCATCGGTAGATATAGTGGGTTGGATTCTTTGCTTCACATTCTACGGGTAGATGTCTGGTCGTGGTTTCTTTCTCCCATTCATCGGTAGATGTCTGGTCGTGGTTTCTTCTTTCTTCCCATTCATCGGTAGATGTCTGGTCGTGGTTTCTTTCTTCCCATTCATCGGTAGATGTCTGGTCGTGTTTCTTTCTTCCCTTCATCGGTAGATGTCTGGTCGTGGTTTCTTTCTTCCCATTCATCGGTAGATGTCTGGTCGTGGTTTTCTTTCTTCCCATTCATCGGTAGATGTCTGTCATGGGTTTCTTCTCTCCCATTCATCGGTGTAGTCTGTTCCTTGGTTTCTTTCTTGCCCATTCATCGGTCGGATGTCGGTCGTGGTTTCTTTCTCCCATTCCATCGGTGGATGTCTGGTCGTGGGTTTCTTCTTCCCATTCATCGGTGGATGTTGGTCGTGGTTTCTTTCTTCCTTCATTGGTAGATGTCTGGTCGTGGTTTCTTTCTTCCCATTCATCGGTAGATGTCTGGTCGTGGTTTCTTTCTTCCCATTCATCGTTAGATGTCTGTCGTGGTTTCTTTCTTCCCATTCATCGGTAGATGTCTGGTCGTGGTTTCTTTCTTCCCATTCATCGGTAGATGTCTGGTCGTGGTTTCTTTCTTCCCATTCATCGGTAGATGTCTGGTCGTGGTTTCTTTCTTCCATTCATCGTAGATGTCTGGTCGTGGTTTCTTTCTTCCCCATTCATCGTAGATGTCTGGTCGTGGTTTCTTTCTTCCCATTCATCGGTAGATGTCTGGTCGTGGTTTCCTTCTTCCCATTCATCGGTGGATGTCTGGTCGTGGTTTCTTTCTTCCCATTCATCGGTAGATGTCTGGTCGTGGTTTCTTTCTTCCATTTCATCGGTGGATTTCTGGTCGTGGTTTCTTTCTTCCCATTCATCGGTAGATGTCTGGTCGTGGTTTCTTTCTTCCCATTCATCGGTAGATGTCTGGTCGTGGTTTCTTTCTTCCCATTCATCGGTAGATGTCTGGTCGTGGTTTCTTTCTTCCCATTCATCGGTAGATGTCTGGTCGTGGTTTTCTGGTCTTTCTTCCCATTCATCAATGTAGATGTCTTGTCGTGTTTCTTTTCTTCCCATTCATCGGTAGATGTCTGGTCGTGGTTTCTTTCTTCCCATTCATCGGTAGATGTCTGGTCGTGGTTTCTTTCTTCCCATTCATCGGTAGATGTCTGGTCGTGGTTTCTTTCTTCCCATTCATGGTGATGTCTGGTCGTGGTTTCTTTCTTCTTTCTTCCCATTCATCGGTAGATGTCTGGTCGTGGTTTCTTTTCTTCCCATTCATCGGTGATGTTTTGTTCGTGGTTTTTCTTTCTTCCCATTCATCGGTAGATGTCTGGTCGTGGTTTTCTTCTTCCCATCCTGGATGTCTGGTCGTGGTTTCTTTCTTCCCATTCATCGGTAGATGTCTGGTCGTGGTTTCCTTCTTCCCATTCATCGTAGATGTCTGGTCGTGGTTTCTTTCTTTCTTCCCATTCATCGGTAGATGTCTGGTCGTGGTTTCTTTCTTCCATTCATCGGTGATGTCTGGTCGTGGTTTCTTTCTTCCCATTCATCGGTAGATGTCTGGTCGTGGTTCCTTTCTTCTTCCCATTCATCGGTAGATGTCTGGTCGTGGTTTCTTTCTTCCCATTCATCGGTAGATGTCTGGTCGTGGTTTCTTTTTCTTCCCATTCATCGGTAGATGTCTGGTCGTGGTTCTTCTTTCTTCCCATTCATCGGTAGATGTCTGGTCGTGGTTTCTTTCTTCCCATTCATCGTAGATGTCTGGTCGTGGTTTCTTTCTTCCCATTCATCGGTAGATGTCTGGTCGTGGTTTCTTTCTTCCCATTCATCGGTAGATGTCTGGTCGTGGTTTCTTTCTTCCCATTCATCGGTAGATGTCTGGTCGTGGTTTCTTTCTTCCCATTCATCGGTAGATGTCTGGTCGTGGTTTCTTTCTTCCCATTCATCGGTAGATGTCTGGTCGTGGTTTCTTTCTTCCCATTCATCGGTAGATGTCTGGTCGTGGTTTCTTTCTTCCCATTCATCGGTAGATGTCTGGTCGTGGTTTCGTTCTTCCCATTCATCGGTAGATGTCTGGTCGTGGTTTCTTTCTTCCCATTCATCGGTAGATGTCTGGTCGTGGTTTCTTTCTTCCCATTCATCGGTAGATGTCTGGTCGTGGTTTCTTTCTTCCCATTCATCGGTAGATGTCTGGTCGTGGTTTCTTTCTTCCCATTCATCGGTAGATGTCTGGTCGTGGTTCCTTTCTTCCCATTCATCGGTAGATGTCTGGTCGTGGTTTCTTTCTTCCCATTCATCGGTAGATGTCTGGTCGTGGTTTCTTCTTCCCATTCATCGGTAGATGTCTGGTCGTGGTTTCTTTCTTTCCCCCATTCATCGGTAGATGTGGGTCGTCTTCTTTCTTCCATTCATCGGTAATGTCTGGGCGTGGTTCCTTTCACTCATCGTGATGTCTGGTCGTGGTTTCTTTCTTCCCATTCATCGGTAGATGTCTGGTCGTGGTTTCTTTTTCTTCCCTTCATCGGTAGATGTCTGGTCGTGGTTTCTTTCTTCCCATTCATCGGTAGATGTCTGGTCGTGGTTTCTTTCTTCCCATTCATCGGTAGATGTCTGGTCGTGGTTTCTTTCTTCCCATTCATCGGTAGATGTCTGGTCGTGGTTTCTTTCTTCCCATTCATCGGTAGATGTCTGGTCGTGGTTTCTTTCTTCCCCATTCATCGGTAGATGTCTGGTCGTGTTTCTTTCTTCCCATTCATCGTAGATGTCTGGTCGTGGTTTCTTTCTTCCCATTCATCGGTAGATGTCTGGTCTGGTCGTGGTTCTTTCTTCCCATTCATCGGTAGATGTCTGGTCGTGGTTCCTTTCGCACATCATCGGTAGATGTCTGGGCGTGGTTTCTTCTTTCCATTCATGGTAGATGTCTGGTCGTGTTTCTTTCTTCCCATTCATCGGTAGATGTCTGGTCGTGGTTTCTTTCTTTCCCATTCATCGGTAGATGTCTGGTCGTGGTTTCTTTCTTCCCATTCATCGGTAGATGTCTGGTCGTGGTTTCTTTCTTCCCATTCATCGGTAGATGTCTGGTCGTGGTTTCTTTCTTCCCATTCATCGGTAGATGTCTGGTCGTGGTTTCTTTCTTCCCATTCATCGGTAGATGTCTGGTCGTGGTTTCTTTTTCTCCCATTCATCGGTAGATGTCTGGTCGTGGTTTCTTTCTTCCCATTCATCGGTAGATGTCTGGTCGTGGTTTCTTTCTTCCCATTCATCGGTAGATGTCTGGTCGTGGTTTCTTTCTTCCCATTCATCGGTAGATGTCTGGTCGTGGTTTCTTTCTTCCCATTCATCGGTAGATGTCTGGTCGTGGTTTCTTTTCTTCCCATTCATCGGTAGATGTCTGGTCGTGGTTTCTTTCTTCCCATTCATCGGTAGATGTCTGGTCGTGGTTTCTTTCTTCCCATTCATCGGTAGATGTCTGGTCGTGGTTTCTTTCTTCCCATTCATCGGTAGATGTCTGGTCGTGGTTTCTTTCTTCCCATTCATGGTAGATGTCTGGTCGTGGTTTCTTTCTTCCCATTCATCGGTAGATGTCTGGTCGTGGTTTCTTTCTTCCCATTCATCGGTAGATGTCTGGTCGTGGTTTCTTTCTTCCCATTCATCGTAGATGTCTGGTCGTGGTTTCTTTCTTCCCATTCATCGGTAGATGTCTGGTCGTGGTTTCTTTCTTCCCATTCATCGGTAGATGTCTGGTCGTGGTTTCTTTCTTCCCATTCATCGGTAGATGTCTGTCGTCGTGTTTCTTTCTTCCCATTCATCGGTAGATGTCTGGTCGTGGTTTCTTTCTTCCCATTCATCGGTAGATGTCTGGTCGTGGTTTCTTTCTTCCCATTCATCGGTAGATGTCTGGTCGTGGTTTCTTTCTTCCCATTCATCGGTAGATGTCTGGTCGTGGTTTCTTTCTTTCTTCCCATTCATCGGTAGATGTCTGGTCGTGGTTTCTTTCTTCCCATTCATCGGTAGATGTCTGGTCGTGGTTTCTTTCTTCCCATTCATCGGTAGATGTCTGGTCGTGGTTTCTTTCTTCCCATTCATCGGTAGATGTCTGGTCGTGGTTTTCTTTCTTCCCATTCATCGGTAGATGTCTGGTCGTGGTTTCTTTCTTTCTTTCTTCATCGGTCATCGTAATGTCTGGTCGTGGTTTCTTTCTTCCCATTCATCGGTAGATGTCTGGTCGTGTTTCTTCTTTCTTCCCATTCATCGGTAATGTCTGGTCGTGGTTTCTTTCTTCCCATTCATCGGTAGATGTCTGGTCGTGGTTTCTTTCTTCCCATTCATCGGTAGATGTCTGGTCGTGGTTTCTTTCTTCCCATTCATCGGTAGATGTCTGGTCGTGGTTCCTTTCTTCCCATTCATCGGTAGATGTCTGGTCGTGGTTTCTTTCTTCCCATTCATCGGTAGATGTCTGGTCGTGGTTTCTTTCTTCCCATTCATCGGTAGATGTCTGGTCGTGGTTTCTTTCTTTCTTCCCATTCATCGGTAGATGTCTGGTCGTGGTTTCTTTCTTCCCATTCATCGGTAGATGTCTGGTCGTGGTTTCTTTCTTCCCATTCATCGGTAGATGTCTGGTCGTGGTTTCTTTCTTCCCATTCATCGGTAGATGTCTGGTCGTGGTTTCTTTCTTCCCATTCATCGGTAGATGTCTGGTCGTGGTTTCTTTCTTCCCATTCATCGGTAGATGTCTGGTCGTGGTTTCTTTCTTCCCATTCATCGGTAGATGTCTGGTCGTGGTTTCTTTCTTCCCATTCATCGGTAGATGTCTGGTCGTGGTTTCTTTCTTCCCCATTCATCGGTAGATGTCTGGTCGTGGTTTCTTTCTTTCCTTTCTCGGTAGATGTCTGGTCGTGGATTTCTTTCTTCCCATTCATCGGTAGATTCTTGTCGTGATTTCTTTCTTCCCATTCATCGTAGATGTCTGGTCGTGGTTTCTTTCTTCCCATTCATCGGTAGATGTCTGGTCGTGGTTTCTTTCTTCCCATTCATCGGTAGATGTCTGGTCGTGGTTTCTTTCTTCCCATTCATCGGTAGATGTCTGGTCGTGGTTTCTTTCTTCCCATTCATCGGTAGATGTCTGGTCGTGGTTTCTTTCTTCCCATTCATCGGTAGATGTCTGGTCGTGGTTTCTTTCTTCCCATTCATCGGTAGATGTCTGGTCGTGGTTTTTCTTTCTTCCCATTCATCGGTAGATGTCTGGTCGTGGTTTCTTTCTTCCCATTCATCGGTAGATGTCTGGTCGTGGTTTCTTTCTTCCCATTCATCGGTAGATGTCTGGTCGTGGTTTCTTTCTTCCCATTCATCGTAGATGTCTGTCGTGGTTTCTTTTTCTTTCTTCCCATTCATCGGTAGATGTCTGGTCGTGGTTTCTTTCTTCCCATTCATCGGTAGATGTCTGGTCGTGGTTTCTTTCTTTCCCATTCATCGGTAGATGTCTGGTCGTGGTTTCTTTCTTCCCATTCATCGGTAGATGTCTGGTCGTGGTTTCTTTCTTCCCATTCATCGGTAGATGTCTGGTCGTGGTTTTTCTTTCTTCCCATTCATCGGTAGATGTCTGGTCGTGGTTTCTTTTCTTCCCATTCATCGGTAGATGTCTGGTCGTGGTTTCTTTCTTCCCATTCATCGGTAGATGTCTGGTCGTGGTTTCTTTCTTCCCATTCATCGGTAGATGTCTGGTCGTGGTTTCTTTCTTCCCATTCATCGGTAGATGTCTGGTCGTGGTTTCTTTCTTCCCATTCATCGGTAGATGTCTGGTCGTGGTTTCTTTCTTCCCATTCATCGGTAGATGTCTGGTCGTGGTTCTTTCTTTCCCATTCATCGGTAGATGTCTGGTCGTGGTTTCTTTCTTCCCATTCATCGGTAGATGTCTGGTCGTGGTTTCTTTCTTCCCATTCATCGGTAGATGTCTGGTCGTGGTTTCTTTCTTCCCATTCATCGGTAGATGTCTGGTCGTGGTTTCTTTCTTCTTCCCATTCATCGGTAGATGTCTGGTCGTGGTTTCTTTCTTCCCATTCATCGGTAGATGTCTGGTCGTGGTTTCTTTCTTCCCATTCATCGGTAGATGTCTGGTCGTGGTTCCTTTCTTCCCATTCATCGGTAGATGTCTGGTCGTGGTTTCTTTCTTCCCATTCATCGGTAGATGTCTGGTCGTGGTTTCTTTCTTCCCATTCATCGGTAGATGTCTGGTCGTGGTTTCTTTCTTCCCATTCATCGGTAGATGTCTGGTCGTGGTTTCTTTCTTCCCATTCATCGTAGATGTCTGGTCGTGGTTTCTTTCTTCCCATTCATCGGTAGATGTCTGGTCGTGGTTTCTTTCTTCCCATTCATCGGTAGATGTCTGGTCGTGGTTTCTTTCTTCCCATTCATCGGTAGATGTCTGGTCGTGGTTTCTTTCTTCCCATTCATCGGTAGATGTCTGGTCGTGGTTTCTTCCCATATTCGTATCTTGTTTCGGTCGGATGTCTGTAGTGGTTTCTTTCTTCTTCCCATTCATCGGTAGATGTCTGGTCGTGGTTTTCTTTCTTCCCATTCATCGGTAGATGTCTGGTCGTGGTTTCTTTCTTCCCATTCATCGGTAGATGTCTGGTCGTGGTTTTCTTTCTTCCCATTCATCGGTAGATGTCTGGTCGTGGTTTCTTTCTTCCCATTCATCGGTAGATGTCTGGTCGTGGTTTCTTTCTTCCCATTCATCGGTAGATGTCTGGTCGTGGTTTCTTTCTTCCCATTCATCGGTAGATGTCTGGTCGTGGTTTCTTTCTTTCCATTCCTCATCGGTAGATGTCTGGTCGTGGTTTCTTTCTTCCCATTCATCGGTAGATGTCTGGTCGTGGTTTCTTTCTTCCCATTCATCGGTAGATGTCTGGTCGTGGTTTCTTTCTTCCCATTCATCGGTAGATGTCTGGTCGTGGTTTCTTTCTTCCCATTCATCGTAGATGTCTGGTCGTGGTTTCTTTCTTCCCATTCATCGGTAGATGTCTGGTCGTGGTTTCTTTCTTCCCATTCATCGGTAGATGTCTGGTCGTGGTTTCTTTCTTCCCATTCATCTGTAGATGTCTGGTCGTGGTTTCTTTCTTCCCATTCATCGGTAGATGTCTGGTCGTGGTTTCTTTCTTCCTTCCCATTCATCGGTAGATGTCTGGTCGTGGTTTCTTTCTTCCCATTCATCGGTAGATGTCTGGTCGTGGTTTCTTTCTTCCCATTCATCGGTAGATGTCTGGTCGTGGTTTCTTTCTTCCCATTCATCGGTAGATGTCTGGTCGTGGTTTCTTTCTTCCCATTCATCGGTAGATGTCTGGTCGTGGTTTCTTTTTCTTCCCATTCATCGGTAGATGTCTGGTCGTGGTTTCTTTCTTCCCATTCATCGGTAGATGTCTGGTCGTGGTTTCTTTCTTCCCATTCATCGGTAGATGTCTGGTCGTGGTTTCTTTCTTCCCATTCATCGGTAGATGTCTGGTCGTGGTTTCTTTCTTCCCATTCATCGGTAGATGTCTGGTCGTGGTTTCTTTCTTCCCATTCATCGGTAGATGTCTGGTCGTGGTTTCTTTCTTCCCATTCATCGGTAGATGTCTGGTCGTGGTTTTTCTTTCTTCCCATTCATCGGTAGATGTCTGGTCGTGGTTTCTTTCTTCCCATTCATCGGTAGATGTCTGGTCGTGGTTTCTTTCTTCCCATTCATCGGTAGATGTCTGGTCGTGGTTTCTTTCTTCCCATTCATCGGTAGATGTCTGGTCGTGGTTTCTTTCTTCCCATTCATCGGTAGATGTCTGGTCGTGGTTTCTTTCTTCCCATTCATCGGTAGATGTCTGGTCGTGGTTTCTTTCTTCCCATTCATCGGTAGATGTCTGGTCGTGGTTTCTTTCTTCCCATTCATCGGTAGATGTCTGGTCGTGGTTTCTTTCTTCCCATTCATCGGTAGATGTCTGGTCGTGGTTTCTTTCTTCCCATTCATCGGTAGATGTCTGGTCGTGGTTTCTTTCTTCCCATTCATCGGTAGATGTCTGGTCGTGGTTTCTTTCTTCCCATTCATCGGTAGATGTCTGGTCGTGGTTTCTTTCTTCTCTTCCCATTCATCGGTAGATGTCTGGTCGTGGTTTCTTTCTTCCCATTCATCGGTAGATGTCTGGTCGTGGTTTCTTTCTTCCCATTCATCGGTAGATGTCTGGTCGTGGTTTCTTTCTTCCCATTCATCGGTAGATGTCTGGTCGTGGTTCTTTCTTCCCATTCATCGGTAGATGTCTGGTCGTGGTTTCTTTCTTCCCATTCATCGGTAGATGTCTGGTCGTGGTTTCTTTCTTCCCATTCATCGGTAGATGTCTGGTCGTGGTTTCTTTCTTCCCATTCATCGGTAGATGTCTGGTCGTGGTTTCTTTCTTCCCATTCATCGGTAGATGTCTGGTCGTGGTTTCTTTCTTCCCATTCATCGGTAGATGTCTGGTCGTGGTTTCTTTCTTCCCATTCATCGGTAGATGTCTGGTCGTGGGTTTCTTTCTTCCCATTCATCGGTTGTCTTGGTCGTGGTTTCTTTCTTCCCATTCATCGGTAGATGTCTGGTCGTGGTTCTCCTTTCTTCCCATTCATCGTGGATTCTGTCGTGGTGGTTTCTTCCCATTCATTCAGGTCGTGGTTTCTTTCTTCCCATTCATCGGTAGATGTCTGGTCGTGGTTTCTTTTCTTCCCATTCATCGGTAGATGTCTGGTCGTGGTTTCTTTCTTCCCATTCATCGGTAGATGTCTGGTCGTGGTTTCTTTCTTCCCATTCATCGGTAGATGTCTGGTCGTGGTTTCTTTCTTCCCATTCATCGGTAGATGTCTGGTCGTGGTTTCTTTCTTCCCATTCATCGGTAGATGTCTGGTCGTGGTTTCTTTCTTCCCATTCATCGGTAGATGTCTGGTCGTGGTTTCTTTCTTCCCATTCATCGGTAGATGTCTGGTCGTGGTTTCTTTCTTCCCATTCATCGGTAGATGTCTGGTCGTGGTTTCTTTCTTCCCATTCATCGGTAGATGTCTGGTCGTGGTTTCTTTCTTCCCATTCATCGGTAGATGTCTGGTCGTGGTTTCTTTCTTCCCATTCATCGGTAGATGTCTGGTCGTGGTTTCTTCTTTTCCCATTCATCGGTAGATGTCTGGTCGTGGTTTCTTTCTTCCCATTCATCGGTAGATGTCTGGTCGTGGTTTCTTTCTTCCCATTCATCGGTAGATGTCTGGTCGTGGTTTCTTTCTTCCCATTCATCGGTAGATGTCTGGTCGTGGTTTCTTTCTTCCCATTCATCGGTAGATGTCTGGTCGTGGTTTCTTTCTTCCCATTCATCGGTAGATGTCTGGTCGTGGTTTCTTTCTTCCCATTCATCGGTAGATGTCTGGTCGTGGTTTCTTTCTTCTTCCCATTCATCGGTAGATGTCTGGTCGTGGTTTCTTTCTTCCCATTCATCGGTAGATGTCTGGTCGTGGTTTCTTTCTTCCCATTCATCGGTAGATGTCTGGTCGTGGTTTCTTTCTTCCCATTCATCGGTAGATGTCTGGTCGGTTTCTTTTCTTCCCATTCATCGGTAGATGTCTGGTCGTGGTTTCTTTCTTCCCATTCATCGGTAGATGTCTGGTCGTGGTTTCTTTCTTCCCATTCATCGGTAGATGTCTGGTCGTGGTTTCTTTCTTCCCATTCATCGGTAGATGTCTGGTCGTGGTTTCTTTCTTCCCATTCATCGGTAGATGTCTGGTCGTGGTTTCTTTCTTCCCATTCATCGGTAGATGTCTGGTCGTGGTTTCTTTCTTCCCATTCATCGGTAGATGTCTGGTCGTGGTTTCTTTCTTCCCATTCATCGGTAGATGTCTGGTCGTGGTTTCTTTCTTCCCATTCATCGGTAGATGTCTGGTCGTGGTTTCTTTCTTCCCATTCATCGGTAGATGTCTGGTCGTGGTTTCTTTCTTCCCATTCATCGGTAGATGTCTGGTCGTGGTTTCTTTCTTCCCATTCATCGGTAGATGTCTGGTCGTGGTTTCTTTCTTCCCATTCATCGGTAGATGTCTGGTCGTGGTTTCTTTCTTCCCATTCATCGGTAGATGTCTGGTCGTGGTTTCTTTCTTCCCATTCATCGTAGATGTCTGGTCGTGGTTTCTTTCTTCCCATTCATCGGTAGATGTCTGGTCGTGGTTTCTTTCTTCCCATTCATCGGTAGATGTCTGGTCGTGGTTTCTTTCTTCCCATTCATCGGTAGATGTCTGGTCGTGGTTTCTTTCTTCCCATTCATCGGTAGATGTCTGGTCGTGGTTTCTTTCTTCCCATTCATCGGTAGATGTCTGGTCGTGGTTTCTTTCTTCCCATTCATCGGTAGATGTCTGGTCGTGGTTTCTTTCTTCCCATTCATCGGTAGATGTCTGGTCGTGGTTTCTTTCTTCCCATTCATCGGTAGATGTCTGGTCGTGGTTTCTTTCTTCCCATTCATCGGTAGATGTCTGGTCGTGGTTTCTTTCTTCCCATTCATCGGTAGATGTCTGGTCGTGGTTTCTTTCTTCCCATTCATCGGTAGATGTCTGGTCGTGGTTTCTTTCTTCCCATTCATCGGTAGATGTCTGGTCGTGGTTTCTTTCTTCCCATTCATCGGTAGATGTCTGGTCGTGGTTTCTTTCTTCCCATTCATCGGTAGATGTCTGGTCGTGGTTTCTTTCTTCCCATTCATCGGTAGATGTCTGGTCGTGGTTTCTTTCTTCCCATTCATCGGTAGATGTCTGGTCGTGGTTTCTTTCTTCCCATTCATCGGTAGATGTCTGGTCGTGGTTTCTTTCTTCCCATTCATCGGTAGATGTCTGGTCGTGGTTTCTTTCTTCCCATTCATCGGTAGATGTCTGGTCGTGGTTTCTTTCTTCTTCCCATTCATCGGTAGATGTCTGGTCGTTGTTTCTTTCCCTCCTTCATCGGTAGATGTCTGGTCGTGGTTTCTTTCTTCCCATTCATCGGTAGATGTCTGGTCGTGGTTTCTTTCTTCCCATTCATCGGTAGATGTCTGGTCGTGGTTTCTTTCTTCCCATTCATCGGTAGATGTCTGGTCGTGGTTTCTTTCTTCCCATTCATCGGTAGATGTCTGGTCGTGGTTTCTTTCTTCCCATTCATCGGTAGATGTCTGGTCTTTCTTCCCATTCATCGGTAGATGTCTGGTCGTGGTTTCTTTCTTCCCATTCATCGGTAGATGTCTGGTCGTGGTTTCTTTCTTTCTTCCCATTCATCGGTAGATGTCTGGTCGTGGTTTCTTTCTTCCCATTCATCGGTAGATGTCTGGTCGTGGTTTCTTTCTTCCCATTCATCGGTAGATGTCTGGTCGTGGTTTCTTTCTTCCCATTCATCGGTAGATGTCTGGTCGTGGTTTCTTTCTTCCCATTCATCGGTAGATGTCTGGTCGTGGTTTCTTTCTTCCCATTCATCGGTAGATGTCTGGTCGTGGTTTCTTTCTTCCCATTCATCGGTAGATGTCTGGTCGTGGTTCTTTCTTCCCATTCATCGGTAGATGTCTGGTCGTGGTTTCTTTCTTCCCATTCATCGGTAGATGTCTGGTCGTGGTTTCTTTCTTCCCATTCATCGGTAGATGTCTGGTCGTGGTTTCTTTCTTCCCATTCATCGGTAGATGTCTGGTCGTGGTTTCTTTCTTCCCATTCATCGGTAGATGTCTGGTCGTGGTTTCTTCTTCCCATTCATCGGTAGATGTCTGGTCGTGGTTTCTTTCTTCCCATTCATCGGTAGATGTCTGGTCGTGGTTTTTCTTCTTCCCATTCATCGGTAGATGTCTGGTCGTGGTTTCTTTCTTCCCATTCATCGGTAGATGTCTGGTCGTGGTTTCTTTCTTCCCATTCATCGGTAGATGTCTGGTCGTGGTTTCTTTCTTCCCATTCATCGGTAGATGTCTGGTCGTGGTTTCTTTCTTCCCATTCATCGGTAGATGTCTGGTCGTGGTTTCTTTCTTCCCATTCATCGGTAGATGTCTGGTCGTGGTTTCTTTCTTCCCATTCATCGGTAGATGTCTGGTCGTGGTTTCTTTCTTCCCATTCATCGGTAGATGTCTGGTCGTGGTTTCTTTCTTCCCATTCATCGGTAGATGTCTGGTCGTGGTTTCTTTCTTCCCATTCATCGGTAGATGTCTGGTCGTGGTTTCTTTCTTCCCATTCATCGGTAGATGTCTGGTCGTGGTTCCTTTCTTCCCATTCATCGGTAGATGTCTGGTCTTTCTTCCCATTCATCGGTAGATGTCTGGTCGTGGTTTCTTTCTTCCCATTCATCGGTAGATGTCTGGTCGTGGTTTCTTTCTTCCCATTCATCGGTAGATGTCTGGTCGTGGTTTCTTTCTTCCCATTCATCGGTAGATGTCTGGTCGTGGTTTCTTTCTTCCCATTCATCGGTAGATGTCTGGTCGTGGTTTCTTTCTTCCCATTCATCGGTAGATGTCTGGTCGTGGTTTCTTTCTTCCCATTCATCGGTAGATGTCTGGTCGTGGTTTCTTTCTTCCCATTCATCGGTAGATGTCTGGTCGTGGTTTCTTTCTTCCCATTCATCGGTAGATGTCTGGTCGTGGTTTCTTTCTTCCCATTCATCGGTAGATGTCTGGTCGTGGTTTCTTTCTTCCCATTCATCGGTAGATGTCTGGTCGTGGTTTCTTTCTTCCCATTCATCGGTAGATGTCTGGTCGTGGTTTCTTTCTTCCCATTCATCGGTAGATGTCTGGTCGTGGTTTCTTTCTTCCCATTCATCGGTAGATGTCTGGTCGTGGTTTCTTTCTTCCCATTCATCGGTAGATGTCTGGTCGTGGTTTCTTTCTTCCCATTCATCGGTAGATGTCTGGTCGTGGTTTCTTTCTTCCCATTCATCGGTAGATGTCTGGTCGTGGTTTCTTTCTTCCCATTCATCGGTAGATGTCTGGTCGTGGTTTCTTTCTTCCCATTCATCGGTAGATGTCTGGTCGTGGTTTCTTTCTTCCCATTCATCGGTAGATGTCTGGTCGTGGTTTCTTTCTTCCCATTCATCGGTAGATGTCTGGTCGTGGTTTCTTTCTTCCCATTCATCGGTAGATGTCTGGTCGTGGTTTCTTTCTTCCCATTCATCGGTAGATGTCTGGTCGTGGTTTCTTTCTTCCCATTCATCGGTAGATGTCTGGTCGTGGTTTCTTTCTTCCCATTCATCGGTAGATGTCTGGTCGTGGTTTCTTTCTTCCCATTCATCGGTAGATGTCTGGTCGTGGTTTCTTTCTTCCCATTCATCGGTAGATGTCTGGTCGTGGTTTCTTTCTTCCCATTCATCGGTAGATGTCTGGTCTTTCTTCCCATTCATCGGTAGATGTCTGGTCGTGGTTTCTTTCTTCCCATTCATCGGTAGATGTCTGGTCGTGGTTTCTTTCTTCCCATTCATCGGTAGATGTCTGGTCGTGGTTTCTTTCTTCCCATTCATCGGTAGATGTCTGGTCGTGGTTTCTTTCTTCCCATTCATCGGTAGATGTCTGGTCGTGGTTTCTTTCTTCCCATTCATCGGTAGATGTCTGGTCGTGGTTTCTTTCTTCCCATTCATCGGTAGATGTCTGGTCGTGGTTTCTTTCTTCCCATTCATCGGTAGATGTCTGGTCGTGGTTTCTTTCTTCCCATTCATCGGTAGATGTCTGGTCGTGGTTTCTTTCTTCCCATTCATCGGTAGATGTCTGGTCGTGGTTTCTTTCTTCCCATTCATCGGTAGATGTCTGGTCGTGGTTTCTTTCTTCCCATTCATCGGTAGATGTCTGGTCGTGGTTTCTTTCTTCCCATTCATCGGTAGATGTCTGGTCGTGGTTTCTTTCTTCCCATTCATCGGTAGATGTCTGGTCGTGGTTTCTTTCTTCCCATTCATCGGTAGATGTCTGGTCGTGGTTTCTTTCTTCCCATTCATCGGTAGATGTCTGGTCGTGGTTTCTTTCTTCCCATTCATCGGTAGATGTCTGGTCGTGGTTTCTTTCTTCCCATTCATCGGTAGATGTCTGGTCGTGGTTTCTTTCTTCCCATTCATCGGTAGATGTCTGGTCGTGGTTTCTTTCTTCCCATTCATCGGTAGATGTCTGGTCGTGGTTTCTTTCTTCCCATTCATCGGTAGATGTCTGGTCGTGGTTTCTTTCTTCCCATTCATCGGTAGATGTCTGGTCGTGGTTTCTTTCTTCCCATTCATCGGTAGATGTCTGGTCGTGGTTTCTTTCTTCCCATTCATCGGTAGATGTCTGGTCGTGGTTTCTTTCTTCCCATTCATCGGTAGATGTCTGGTCGTGGTTTCTTTCTTCCCATTCATCGGTAGATGTCTGGTCGTGGTTTCTTTCTTCCCATTCATCGGTAGATGTCTGGTCGTGGTTTCTTTCTTCCCATTCATCGGTAGATGTCTGGTCGTGGTTTCTTTCTTCCCATTCATCGGTAGATGTCTGGTCGTGGTCTTCTTTCTTCCCATTCATCGGTAGATGTCTGGTCGTGGTTTCTTTCTTCCCATTCATCGGTAGATGTCTGGTCGTGGTTTCTTTCTTCCCATTCATCGGTAGATGTCTGGTCGTGGTTTCTTTCTTCCCATTCATCGGTAGATGTCTGGTCGTGGTTTCTTTCTTCCCATTCATCGGTAGATGTCTGGTCGTGGTTTCTTTCTTCCCATTCATCGGTAGATGTCTGGTCGTGGTTTCTTTCTTCCCATTCATCGGTAGATGTCTGGTCGTGGTTTCTTTCTTCCCATTCATCGGTAGATGTCTGGTCGTGGTTTCTTTCTTCCCATTCATCGGTAGATGTCTGGTCGTGGTTTCTTTCTTCCCATTCATCGGTAGATGTCTGGTCGTGGTTTCTTTCTTCCCATTCATCGGTAGATGTCTGGTCGTGGTTTCTTTCTTCCCATTCATCGGTAGATGTCTGGTCGTGGTTCTTTCTTCTTCCCATTCATCGGTAGATGTCTGGTCGTGGTTTCTTTCTTCCCATTCATCGGTAGATGTCTGGTCGTGGTTTCTTTCTTCCCATTCATCGGTAGATGTCTGGTCGTGGTTTCTTTCTTCCCATTCATCGGTAGATGTCTGGTCGTGGTTTCTTTCTTCCCATTCATCGGTAGATGTCTGGTCGTGGTTTCTTTCTTCCCATTCATCGGTAGATGTCTGGTCGTGGTTTCTTTCTTCCCATTCATCGGTAGATGTCTGGTCGTGGTTTCTTTCTTCCCATTCATCGGTAGATGTCTGGTCGTGGTTTCTTTCTTCCCATTCATCGGTAGATGTCTGGTCGTGGTTTCTTTCTTCCCATTCATCGGTAGATGTCTGGTCGTGGTTTCTTTCTTCCCATTCATCGGTAGATGTCTGGTCGTGGTTTCTTTCTTCCCATTCATCGGTAGATGTCTGGTCGTGGTTTCTTTCTTCCCATTCATCGGTAGATGTCTGGTCGTGGTTTCTTTCTTCCCATTCATCGGTAGATGTCTGGTCGTGGTTTCTTTCTTCCCATTCATCGGTAGATGTCTGGTCGTGGTTTCTTTCTTCCCATTCATCGGTAGATGTCTGGTCGTGGTTTCTTTCTTCCCATTCATCGGTAGATGTCTGGTCGTGGTTTCTTTCTTCCCATTCATCGGTAGATGTCTGGTCGTGGTTTCTTTCTTCCCATTCATCGGTAGATGTCTGGTCGTGGTTTCTTTCTTCCCATTCATCGGTAGATGTCTGGTCGTGGTTTCTTTCTTCCCATTCATCGGTAGATGTCTGGTCGTGGTTTCTTTCTTCCCATTCATCGGTAGATGTCTGGTCGTGGTTTCTTTCTTCCCATTCATCGGTAGATGTCTGGTCGTGGTTTCTTTCTTCCCATTCATCGGTAGATGTCTGGTCGTGGTTTCTTTCTTCCCATTCATCGGTAGATGTCTGGTCGTGGTTTCTTTCTTCCCATTCATCGGTAGATGTCTGGTCGTGGTTTCTTTCTTCCCATTCATCGGTAGATGTCTGGTCGTGGTTTCTTTCTTCCCATTCATCGGTAGATGTCTGGTCGTGGTTTCTTTCTTCCCATTCATCGGTAGATGTCTGGTCGTTTCTTTCTTCCCATTCATCGGTAGATGTCTGGTCGTGGTTTCTTTCTTCCCATTCATCGGTAGATGTCTGGTCGTGGTTTCTTTCTTCCCATTCATCGGTAGATGTCTGGTCGTGGTTTCTTTCTTCCCATTCATCGGTAGATGTCTGGTCGTGGTTTCTTTCTTCCCATTCATCGGTAGATGTCTGGTCGTGGTTTCTTTCTTCCCATTCATCGGTAGATGTCTGGTCGTGGTTTCTTTCTTCCCATTCATCGGTAGATGTCTGGTCGTGGTTTCTTTCTTCCCATTCATCGGTAGATGTCTGGTCGTGGTTTCTTTCTTCCCATTCATCGGTAGATGTCTGGTCGTGGTTTCTTTCTTCCCATTCATCGGTAGATGTCTGGTCGTGGTTTCTTTCTTCCCATTCATCGGTAGATGTCTGGTCGTGGTTTCTTTCTTCCCATTCATCGGTAGATGTCTGGTCGTGGTTTCTTTCTTCCCATTCATCGGTAGATGTCTGGTCGTGGTTTCTTTCTTCCCATTCATCGGTAGATGTCTGGTCGTGGTTTCTTTCTTCCCATTCATCGGTAGATGTCTGGTCGTGGTTTCTTTCTTCCCATTCATCGGTAGATGTTGGTCGTGGTTTCTTTCTTCCCATTCATCGGTAGATGTCTGGTCGTGGTTTCTTTCTTCCCATTCATCGGTAGATGTCTGGTCGTGGTTTCTTTCTTCCCATTCATCGGTAGATGTCTGGTCGTGGTTTCTTTCTTCCCATTCATCGGTAGATGTCTGGTCGTGGTTTCTTTCTTCCCATTCATCGGTAGATGTCTGGTCGTGGTTTCTTTCTTCCCATTCATCGGTAGATGTCTGGTCGTGGTTTCTTTCTTCCCATTCATCGGTAGATGTCTGGTCGTGGTTTCTTTCTTCCCATTCATCGGTAGATGTCTGGTCGTTCTTTCTTCCCATTCATCGGTAGATGTCTGGTCGTGGTTTCTTTCTTCCCATTCATCGGTAGATGTCTGGTCGTGGTTTCTTTCTTCCCATTCATCGGTAGATGTCTGGTCGTGGTTTCTTTCTTCCCATTCATCGGTAGATGTCTGGTCGTGGTTTCTTTCTTCCCATTCATCGGTAGATGTCTGGTCGTGGTTTCTTTCTTCCCATTCATCGGTAGATGTCTGGTCGTGGTTTCTTTCTTCCCATTCATCGGTAGATGTCTGGTCGTGGTTTCTTTCTTCCCATTCATCGGTAGATGTCTGGTCGTGGTTTCTTTCTTCCCATTCATCGGTAGATGTCTGGTCGTGGTTTCTTTCTTCCCATTCATCGGTAGATGTCTGGTCGTGGTTTCTTTCTTCCCATTCATCGGTAGATGTCTGGTCGTGGTTTCTTTCTTCCCATTCATCGGTAGATGTCTGGTCGTGGTTTCTTTCTTCCCATTCATCGGTAGATGTCTGGTCGTGGTTTCTTTCTTCCCATTCATCGGTAGATGTCTGGTCGTGGTTCCTTTCTTCCCATTCATCGGTAGATGTCTGGTCGTGGTTTCTTTCTTCCCATTCATCGGTAGATGTCTGGTCGTTCTTTCTTCCCATTCATCGGTAGATGTCTGGTCGTGGTTTCTTTCTTCCCATTCATCGGTAGATGTCTGGTCGTGGTTTCTTTCTTCCCATTCATCGGTAGATGTCTGGTCGTGGTTTCTTTCTTCCCATTCATCGGTAGATGTCTGGTCGTGGTTTCTTTCTTCCCATTCATCGGTAGATGTCTGGTCGTGGTTTCTTTCTTTCCATTCATCGGTAGATGTCTGGTCGTGGTTTCTTTCTTCCCATTCATCGGTAGATGTCTGGTCGTGGTTTCTTTCTTCCCATTCATCGGTAGATGTCTGGTCGTGGTTTCTTTCTTCCCATTCATCGGTAGATGTCTGGTCGTGGTTTCTTTCTTCCCATTCATCGGTAGATGTCTGGTCGTGGTTTCTTTCTTCCCATTCATCGGTAGATGTCTGGTCGTGGTTTCTTTCTTCCCATTCATCGGTAGATGTCTGGTCGTGGTTTCTTTCTTCCCATTCATCGGTAGATGTCTGGTCGTGGTTTCTTTCTTCCCATTCATCGGTAGATGTCTGGTCGTGGTTTCTTTCTTCCCATTCATCGGTAGATGTCTGGTCGTGGTTCCTTTCTTCCCATTCATCGGTAGATGTCTGGTCGTGGTTTCTTTCTTCCCATTCATCGGTAGATGTCTGGTCGTGGTTTCTTTCTTCCCATTCATCGGTAGATGTCTGGTCGTGGTTTCTTTCTTCCCATTCATCGGTAGATGTCTGGTCGTGGTTTCTTTCTTCCCATTCATCGGTAGATGTCTGGTCGTGGTTTCTTTCTTCCCATTCATCGGTAGATGTCTGGTCGTGGTTTCTTTCTTCCCATTCATCGGTAGATGTCTGGTCGTGGTTTCTTTCTTCCCATTCATCGGTAGATGTCTGGTCGTGGTTTCTTTCTTCCCATTCATCGGTAGATGTCTGGTCGTTCTTTCTTCCCATTCATCGGTAGATGTCTGGTCGTGGTTTCTTTCTTCCCATTCATCGGTAGATGTCTGGTCGTGGTTTCTTTCTTCCCATTCATCGGTAGATGTCTGGTCGTGGTTTCTTTCTTCCCATTCATCGGTAGATGTCTGGTCGTGGTTTCTTTCTTCCCATTCATCGGTAGATGTCTGGTCGTGGTTTCTTTCTTCCCATTCATCGGTAGATGTCTGGTCGTGGTTTCTTTCTTCCCATTCATCGGTAGATGTCTGGTCGTGGTTTCTTTCTTCCCATTCATCGGTAGATGTCTGGTCGTGGTTTCTTTCTTCCCATTCATCGGTAGATGTCTGGTCGTGGTTTCTTTCTTCCCATTCATCGGTAGATGTCTGGTCGTGGTTTCTTTCTTCCCATTCATCGGTAGATGTCTGGTCGTGGTTTCTTTCTTCCCATTCATCGGTAGATGTCTGGTCGTGGTTTCTTTCTTCCCATTCATCGGTAGATGTCTGGTCGTGGTTTCTTTCTTCCCATTCATCGGTAGATGTCTGGTCGTGGTTTCTTTCTTCCCATTCATCGGTAGATGTCTGGTCGTGGTTTCTTTCTTCCCATTCATCGGTAGATGTCTGGTCGTGGTTTCTTTCTTCCCATTCATCGGTAGATGTCTGGTCGTGGTTTCTTTCTTCCCATTCATCGGTAGATGTCTGGTCGTGGTTTCTTTCTTCCCATTCATCGGTAGATGTCTGGTCGTGGTTTCTTTCTTCCCATTCATCGGTAGATGTCTGGTCGTGGTTTCTTTCTTCCCATTCATCGGTAGATGTCTGGTCGTGGTTTCTTTCTTCCCATTCATCGGTAGATGTCTGGTCGTGGTTTCTTTCTTCCCATTCATCGGTAGATGTCTGGTCGTGGTTTCTTTCTTCCCATTCATCGGTAGATGTCTGGTCGTGGTTTCTTTCTTCCCATTCATCGGTAGATGTCTGGTCGTGGTTTCTTTCTTCCCATTCATCGGTAGATGTCTGGTCGTGGTTTCTTTCTTCCCATTCATCGGTAGATGTCTGGTCGTGGTTTCTTTCTTCCCATTCATCGGTAGATGTCTGGTCGTGGTTTCTTTCTTCCCATTCATCGGTAGATGTCTGGTCGTGGTTTCTTTCTTCCCATTCATCGGTAGATGTCTGGTCGTGGTTTCTTTCTTCCCATTCATCGGTAGATGTCTGGTCGTTCTTTCTTCCCATTCATCGGTAGATGTCTGGTCGTGGTTTCTTTCTTCCCATTCATCGGTAGATGTCTGGTCGTGGTTTCTTTCTTCCCATTCATCGGTAGATGTCTGGTCGTGGTTTCTTTCTTCCCATTCATCGGTAGATGTCTGGTCGTGGTTTCTTTCTTCCCATTCATCGGTAGATGTCTGGTCGTGGTTTCTTTCTTCCCATTCATCGGTAGATGTCTGGTCGTGGTTTCTTTCTTCCCATTCATCGGTAGATGTCTGGTCGTGGTTTCTTTCTTCCCATTCATCGGTAGATGTCTGGTCGTGGTTTCTTTCTTCCCATTCATCGGTAGATGTCTGGTCGTGGTTTCTTTCTTCCCATTCATCGGTAGATGTCTGGTCGTGGTTTCTTTCTTCCCATTCATCGGTAGATGTCTGGTCGTGGTTTCTTTCTTCCCATTCATCGGTAGATGTCTGGTCGTGGTTTCTTTCTTCCCAGTCATCGGTAGATGTCTGGTCGTGGTTTCTTTCTTCCCATTCATCGGTAGATGTCTGGTCGTGGTTTCTTTCTTCCCATTCATCGGTAGATGTCTGGTCGTGGTTTCTTTCTTCCCATTCATCGGTAGATGTTGGTCGTGGTTCCTTTCTTCCCATTCATCGGTAGATGTTACTCGTGGTTCCTTTCTTCCCATTCATCGGTAGATGTCTGGTCGTGGTTTCTTTCTTCCCATTCATCGCTAGATGTCTGGTCGTGGTTTCTTTCTTCCCATTCATCGGTAGATGTCTGGTCGTGGTTTCTTTCTTCCCATTCAGCGGTAGATGTCTGGTCGTGGTTTCTTTCTTCCCATTCATCGGTAGATGTCTGGTCGTGGTTTCTTTCTTCCCATTCATCGGTAGATGTCTGGTCGTGGTTCCTTTCTTCCCATTCATCGGTAGATGTTTGGTCAATCTTTCTTCCCATTCATCGGTAGATGTTTGGTCGTGATTTCTTTCTTCCCATTCATCGGTAGATTTCTGGTCGTGGTTTCTTTCTTCCCATTCATCGGTAGATGTCTGGTCGTGGTTTCTTTCTTCCCATTCATCGGTAGATGTCTGGTCGTGGTTTCTTTCTTCCCATTCATCGGTAGATGTCTGGTCGTGGTTTCTTTCTTCCCATTCATCGGTAGATGTCTGGTCGTGGTTTCTTTCTTCCCATTCATGGGTAGATGTCTGGTCGTGGTTTCTTTCTTCCCATTCATCGGTAGATGTCTGGTCGTGGTTTCTTTCTTCCCATTCATCGGTAGATGTCTTGTCGTGGTTTCTTTCTTCCCATTCATCGGTAGATGTCTGGTCGTGGTTTCTTTCTTCCCATTCATCGGTAGATGTCTGGTCGTGGTTTCTTTCTTCCCATTCATCGGTAGATGTCTGGTCGTGGTTTCTTTCTTCCCATTCATCGGTAGATGTCTGGTCGTGGTTTCTTTCTTCCCATTCATCGGTAGATGTCTGGTCGTGGTTCCTTTCTTCCCATTCATCGGTAGATGTCTGGTCGTGGTTTCTTTCTTCCCATTCATCGGTA
Organism: Lathyrus oleraceus; assembly: GCF_024323335.1. Taxonomy (NCBI): domain Eukaryota; kingdom Viridiplantae; phylum Streptophyta; class Magnoliopsida; order Fabales; family Fabaceae; genus Lathyrus; species Lathyrus oleraceus. The sequence continues at coordinate 18,895 of NW_026113087.1, read as the reverse complement.
GATGTCTGGTCGTGGTTTCTTTCTTCCCATTCATCGGTAGATGTCTGGTCGTGGTTTCTTTGATCCCATTCATCGGTAGATGTCTGGTCGTGGTTTCTTTCTTCCCATTCATCGCTAGATGTCTGGTCGTGGTTTCTTTCTTCCCATTCATCGGTAGATGTCTGGTCGTGGTTTCTTTCTTCCCATTCATCGGTAGATGTCTGGTCGTGGTTTCTTTCTTCCCATTCATCGGTAGATGTCTGGTCGTGGTTTCTTTCTTCCCATTCATCGGTAGATGTCTGGTCGTGGTTTCTTTCTTCCCATTCATCGGTAGATGTTTGGTCAATCTTTCTTCCCATTCATCGGTAGATGTCTGGTCGTGGTTTCTTTCTTCCCATTCATCGGTAGATGTCTGGTTGTGGTTTCTTTCTTCCCATTCATGGGTAGATGTCTGGTCGTGGTTTCTTTCTTCCCATTCATCGGTAGATGTCTGGTCGTGGTTTCTTTCTTCCCATTCATCGGTAGATGTCTGGTCGTGGTTCCTTTCTTCCCATTCATCGGTAGATGTCTGGTCGTGGTTTCTTTCTTCCCATTCATGGGTAGATGTCTGGTCGTGGTTTCTTTCTTCCCATTCATCGGTAGATGTCTGGTCGTGGTTTCTTTCTTCCCATTCATCGGTAGATGTCTCTTCGTGGTTTCTTTCTTCCCATTCATCGGTAGATGTCTGGTCGTGGTTTCTTTCTTCCCATTCATCGGTAGATGTCTGGTCGTGGTTTCTTTCTTCCCATTCATGGGTAGATGTCTGGTCGTGGTTTCTTTCTTCCCATTCATCGGTAGATGTCTGGTCGTGGTTTCTTTCTTCCCAGTCATCGGTAGATGTCTGGTCGTGGTTTCTTTCTTCCCATTCATCGGTAGATGTCTGGTCGTGGTTTCTTTCTTCCCATTCATCGGTAGATATCTGGTCGTGGCTCCTTTCTTCCCATTCATCGGTAGATGTCTGGTCGTGGTTTCTTTCTTCCCATTCATCGGTAGATGTCTGGTTGTGGTTTCTTTCTTCCCATTCATCGGTAGATGTCTGGTCGTGGTTTCTTTCTTCCCATTCATCGGTAGATGTCTGGTCGTGATTTCTTTCTTCCCATTCATCGGTAGATATCTGGTCGTGATTTCTTTCTTCCCATTCATCGGTAGATGTCTGGTCGTGGTTTCTTTCTTCCCATTCATCGGTAGATGTCTGGTCGTGGTTTCTTTCTTCCCATTCATCGGTAGATGTCTGGTCGTGGTTTCTTTCTTCCCATTCATCGGTAGATGTCTGGTTGTGGTTTCTTTCTTCCCATTCATCGCTAGATGTCTGGTCGTGGTTTCTTTCTTCCCATTCATCGGTAGATGTCTGGTCGTGGTTTCATTCTTCCCATTCATCTGTAGATGTCTCGTCGTGGTTTCTTTCTTCCCATTCATCGGTAGATGTCTGGTCGTGGTTTCTTTCTTCCCATTCATCGGTAGATGTCTGGTCGTGGTTCCTTTCTTCCCATTCATCGGTAGATGTCTGGTCGTGGTTCCTTTCTTCCCATTCGTCGGTAGATGTCTGGTCGTGGTTTCTTTCTTCCCATTCATCGGTAGATGTCTGGTCGTGGTTTCTTTCTTCCCATTCATCGGTAGATATCTGGTCGTGGTTTCTTTCTTCCCATTCATCGGTAGATGTTTGGTCGTGGTTTCTTTCTTCCCATTCATCGGTAGATGTCTGGTTGTGGTTTCTTTCTTCCCATTCATCGGTAGATATCTGGTCGTGATTTCTTTCTTCCCATTCATCGGTAGATGTCTGGTCGTGGTTTCTTTCTTCCCATTCATCGGTAGATGTCTGGTCGTGGTTTCTTTCTTCCCATTCATCGGTAGATGTCTGGTCGTGGTTTCTTTCTTCCCATTCATCGGTAGATGTCTGGTTGTGGTTTCTTTCTTCCCATTCATCGCTAGATGTCTGGTCGTGGTTTCTTTCTTCCCATTCATCGGTAGATGTCTGGTCGTGGTTTCATTCTTCCCATTCATCTGTAGATGTCTGGTCGTGGTTTCTTTCTTCCCAGTCATCGGTAGATGTCTGGTCGTGGTTTCTTTCTTCCCATTCATCGGTAGATGTCTGGTCGTGGTTCCTTTCTTCCCATTCATCAGTAGATGTCTGGTCGTGGTTCCTTTCTTCCCATTCGTCGGTAGATGTCTGGTCGTGGTTTCTTTCTTCCCATTCATCGGTAGATGTCTGGTCGTTCTTTCTTCCCATTCATCGGTAGATGTCTTGTCGTGATTTCTTTCTTCCCATTCATCGGTAGATGTCTGGTCGTGGTTTCTTTCTTCCCAATCATCGGTAGATGTCTGGTCGTGGTTTCTTTCTTCCCATTCATCGGTAGATGTCTGGTCGTGGTTTCTTTCTTCCCAATCATCGGTAGATGTCTGGTCGTGGTTTCTTTCTTCCCATTCATCGGTAGATGTCTGGTCGTGGTTCCTTTCTTCCCATTCATCAGTAGATGTCTGGTCGTGGTTCCTTTCTTCCCATTCATCGGTAGATGTCTGGTCGTGGTTTCTTTCTTCCCATTCATCGGTAGATGTCTGGTCGTGGTTTCTTTCTTCCCATTCATCGGTAGATGTCTGGTCGTGGTTTCTTTCTTCCCATTCATCGGTAGATGTCTGGTCGTGGTTCCTTTCTTCCCATTCATCGGTAGATGTCTGGTCGTGGTTTCTTTCTTCCCATTCATCGGTAGATGTCTGGTCGTGGTTTCTTTCTTCCCATTCATCGGTAGATGTCTTGTCGTGGTTTCTTTCTTCCCAGTCATCGGTAGATGTCTGGTCCTGGTTTCTTTCTTCCCATTCATCGGTAGATGTCTGGTCGTGGTTTCTTTCTTCCCATTCAACGGTAGATGTCTGGTCGTGGTTCCTTTCTTCCCATTCATCGGTAGATGTCTAGTCGTGGTTCCTTTCTTCCCATTCATCGGTAGATGTCTGGTCCTGGTTCCTTTCTTCCCATTCATTGGTAGATGTCTGGTCGTGGTTTCTTTCTTCCCATTCATTGGTAGATGTCTGGTCGTGGTTTCTTTCTTCCCATTCATCGGTAGATGTCTGGTCGTGGTTTCTTTCTTCCGATTCATCGGTAGATGTCTGGTCGTGGTTTTTTTGATCCCATTCATCGGTAGATGTCTGGTCGTGGTTTCTTTCTTCCCATTCATCGCTAGATGTCTGGTCGTGGTTTCTTTCTTCCCATTCATCGATAGATGTCTGTCGTGGTTTCTTTCTTCCCATTCATCGGTAGATGTCTGGTCGTGGTTTCTTTCTTCCCATTCATCGGTAGATGTTTGGTCGTGGTTTCTTTCTTCCCATTCATCGGTAGATGTCTGTGTAATACCCCAAAATTTACCCTTCATTTTTCCTGAAAAAAAAAAAAAAAAAAAAGAAAAACGAAAAAAAAAAAACGAAAAAAAAAAAAAAAATAAAATTATTTAATTAATTAATTAATTAATTAAATAAATAAATAAAATAAATAAATAAAATATAACAAATTATTTTGGACTTGGGTCTCCCTAATTTCAGCCCATTACCCACGAAATCAGTCTATAAATACTGAAGTTTCAGTAGAGGAAAACACACTTGGACACTGGGAGTTACACTGGGAGATTCACTTGAGAAAAAGGGAGAAAGGCAAAATACTCTGAGGTTTCCTTGGAACAAAACCCTGAGGAAAAAGATAGTGAGAGAAGACCTGACAGAGAACTCAGAGCAGCCTCCAAACCTTGAAGGGAACTCAACTTCTAAACCTCACGGGCGCAACTCAATTTCAATCAAGCTCTCCAATCAGGTTTGCCCTATATCCATCATCTTTATGCCTTTTATTTGAATGCTCTAAATGTATGAGGTATTATGGGTGAATTTGACACCTTTTTTGTGAGCCTTTTTGTGAATTTTGATGGAATTATTCATGTGGTTACATTTTGATTTAGGGGCAACTCTGGGTTACCCTATTTTGTTTATTCTAACCTGTCTTGTGTTTCCATGGCATTGTTTTCTCTTGATTTCATCCTGCTGCTCTAACCCTTTGTCGAGTTTTGTGAGGGCTCACATGGCTTTCGCAGAGACACTCGCGTGGTTTCCCACTTTATTTGTGGGATACCCTCTGGAGTTTTATTCTGATTATTCGTGTTGACTGATTTCCTTTGACGGTCCAGCTGGAGACATTTCAGGGTTTCTTGCCCCTTTAACTGCTATAGCTTCGGATCTTTATCCGTGTGGTAATTTTTTCCCTTTCTCATACTTTATCGCTTTCTTAGCTAGAAGACCTCGATAGGAGGCAATGTTTGAGCCCCTTTGTGGCATTTTACTTTGAGATACATGTTTTGTGTTTTGTAATCATATCCCTGCAGGTAGCGCGGTTCCTTCGTCAAGGACTGCCTTTTTGCCCTCGAGCATCCCAAACCCTAAAACCCAAAGCAACACGTTTACTCCTTCTACTACAGGCGAGTAAGTCTCCAAAGGTCGAGCATCCGGTAGATTGCGTAGTAACGTCGTTCGTCCAAAACCCAATCCATAACCCCGTAGTTAGCCGAACTACGGCTTGCTCTGATTCTCATTCCAGATGAGATACGTGGGCATAAGACGCGATGTATTAGCGAGCACACATCCCCCTAACCCATAGGTCAGCCGAGCTACGAAGACTCTGATTCTCATATTCAGATGAGATACGTATGCAGTGGATGCGACATCCGCGCGAGTCATTTCTCTTAACCTTTTAGTAAATAGTACATTAGGCAAACCCACACCCTTTAGACAAAAAGCCACAAAAGTGGATCCCGTAGAGTACTACGGATGCGTAGGGGTGCTAATACCTTCCCTTCGCATAACCGACTCCCGAACCCAAGATTTGGTTGCGAGACCCCGTCTTGTCCTTTCCTTTTTCAGGTTTACTTCGAGCGTTTCCTTTCCCTCCCTTGGGATGAATAACACACGGTGGCGACTCTTCTGTCATTCTCTTTCGCCGGTTGTTTTTTTCGCGCACTGTATTTTTCAGGTTGCGATAGCTGGCGACTCTGCTGGGGAGTTTTAAGAAGTTGACCTCTTGCTGGTCCATCTTCCCTAAGCGAGTCCCTCCTAGCTTTTGTAGTTTGTTTGTTTATTGGGTGTTCATGCTTTTGTACAGTTATTTATTTACCTGCTTTACCTTATTACATTGTGTACATATCATTGTTGTATCTGTTGGTTGGCTATGGCTGCTTGGTGATCATTGTGAGATGAGTTCTATACCCGAACTCGAGTGCACTTAAGATAGGAGAATGGAATAGTCCTGTCAACTTGTGTGGAGTTATTCCTTAGCGAGTTGACTTGCAAGCCCATTCACTTGGTGGAGGTCATGTTGAGATCAATAATGTCACATAAGTAAGTTGTGGTTAGACATTACTTGTTCCAATATAGACCTAAGAAGCCAAGGACCTTAGTTTACCTAACCCATCTTGGCCTATTCGTAGGACGTAGTGCGAAAGTCGTTCAAATGTAAGATTTGATACGATTGTTACGCGATACTACACTCATAAGAGTCTCTCTTGAGAATATTGTTGGAATACGAGTAGTCGTTCCTCTGATAATATCCGAAAGATGGGATTATGACTATGGGAACCTTTTGTAGAACATGTTTGGCAGGTTTAAACCTTAGTACACTCCTTTTGGGTGGTTCTTAACCTAAACTCCATGCTCGTGACTTGCAACAAACCCTTGATTCATGGTTAATCCGATCAGGTATCCTTAATATCAATGAAACCCTTGATTCATCGGTAGATGTCTGGTCGTGGTTTCTTTCTTCCGATTCATCGGTAGATGTCTGGTCGTGGTTTTTTTGATCCCATTCATCGGTAGATGTCTGGTCGTGGTTTCTTTCTTCCCATTCATCGCTAGATGTCTGGTCGTGGTTTCTTTCTTCCCATTCATCGATAGATGTCTGTCGTGGTTTCTTTCTTCCCATTCATCGGTAGATGTCTGGTCGTGGTTTCTTTCTTCCCATTCATCGGTAGATGTCTGGTCGTGGTTTCTTTCTTCCCATTCATCGGTAGATGTCTGTGTAATACCCCAAAATTTACCCTTCATTTTTCCTGAAAAAAAAAAAAAAAAAGAAAAACGAAAAAAAAAAAACGAAAAAAAAAAAAAATAATAAAATTATTTAATTAATTAATTAATTAATTAAATAAATAAATAAAATAAATAAATAAAATATAACAAATTATTTTGGACTTGGGTCTCCCTAATTTCAGCCCATTACCCACGAAATCAGTCTATAAATACTGAAGTTTCAGTAGAGGAAAACACACTTGGACACTGGGAGTTACACTGGGAGATTCACTTGAGAAAAAGGGAGAGAAGCAAAATACTCTGAGGTTTCCTTGGAACAAAACCCTGAGGAAAAAGATAGTGAGAGAAGACCTGACAGAGAACTCAGAGCAGCCTCCAAACCTTGAAGGGAACTCAACTTCTAAACCTCACGGGCGCAACTCAATTTCAATCAAGCTCTCCAATCAGGTTTGCCCTATATCCATCATCTTTATGCCTTTTATTTGAATGCTCTAAATGTATGAGGTATTATGGGTGAATTTGATACCTTTTTTGTGAGCCTTTTTGTGAATTTTGATGGAATTATTCATGTGGTTACATTTTGATTTAGGGGCAACTCTGGGTTACCCTATTTTGTTTATTCTAACCTGTCTTGTGTTTCCATGGCATTGTTTTCTCTTGATTTCATCCTGCTGCTCTAACCCTTTGTCGAGTTTTGTGAGGGCTCACATGGCTTTCGCAGAGACACTCGCGTGGTTTCCCACTTTATTTGTGGGATACCCTCTGGAGTTTTATTCTGATTATTCGTGTTGACTGATTTCCTTTGACGGTCCAGCTGGAGACATTTCAGGGTTTCTTGCCCCTTTAACTGCTATAGCTTCGGATCTTTATCCGTGTGGTAATTTTTTCCCTTTCTCATACTTTATCGCTTTCTTAGCTAGAAGACCTCGATAGGAGGCAATGTTTGAGCCCCTTTGTGGCATTTTACTTTGAGATACATGTTTTGTGTTTTGTAATCATATCCCTGCAGGTAGCGCGGTTCCTTCGTCAAGGACTGCCTTTTTGCCCTCGAGCATCCCAAACCCTAAAACCCAAAGCAACACGTTTACTCCTTCTACTACAGGCGAGTAAGTCTCCAAAGGTCGAGCATCCGGTAGATTGCGTAGTAACGTCGTTCGTCCAAAACCCAATCCATAACCCCGTAGTTAGCCGAACTACGGCTTGCTCTGATTCTCATTCCAGATGAGATACGTGGGCATAAGACGCGATGTATTAGCGAGCACACATCCCCCTAACCCATAGGTCAGCCGAGCTACGAAGACTCTGATTCTCATATTCAGATGAGATACGTATGCAGTGGATGCGACATCCGCGCGAGTCATTTCTCTTAACCTTTTAGTAAATAGTACATTAGGCAAACCCACACCCTTTAGACAAAAAGCCACAAAAGTGGATCCCGTAGAGTACTACGGATGCGTAGGGGTGCTAATACCTTCCCTTCGCATAACCGACTCCCGAACCCAAGATTTGGTTGCGAGACCCCGTCTTGTCCTTTCCTTTTTCAGGTTTACTTCGAGCGTTTCCTTTCCCTCCCTTGGGATGAATAACACACGGTGGCGACTCTTCTGTCATTCTCTTTCGCCGGTTGTTTTTTTCGCGCACTGTATTTTTCAGGTTGCGATAGCTGGCGACTTTGCTGGGGAGTTTTAAGAAGTTGACCTCTTGCTGGTCCATCTTCCCTGAGCGAGTCCCTCCTAGCTTTTGTAGTTTGTTTGTTTATTGGGTGTTCATGCTTTTGTACAGTTATTTATTTACCTGCTTTACCTTATTACATTGTGTACATATCATTGTTGTATCTGTTGGTTGGCTATGGCTGCTTGGTGATCATTGTGAGATGAGTTCTATACCCGAACTCGAGTGCACTTAAGATAGGAGAATGGAATAGTCCTGTCAACTTGTGTGGAGTTATTCCTTAGCGAGTTGACTTGCAAGCCCATTCACTTGGTGGAGGTCATGTTGAGATCAATAATGTCACATAAGTAAGTTGTGGTTAGACATTACTTGTTCCAATATAGACCTAAGAAGCCAAGGACCTTAGTTTACCTAACCCATCTTGGCCTATTCGTAGGACGTAGTGCGAAAGTCGTTCAAATGTAAGATTTGATACGATTGTTACGCGATACTACACTCATAAGAGTCTCTCTTGAGAATATTGTTGGAATACGAGTAGTCGTTCCTCTGATAATATCCGAAAGATGGGATTATGACTATGGGAACCTTTTGTAGAACATGTTTGGCAGGTTTAAACCTTAGTACACTCCTTTTGGGTGGTTCTTAACCTAAACTCCATGCTCGTGACTTGCAACAAACCCTTGATTCATGGTTAATCCGATCAGGTATCCTTAATATCAATGAAACTCGGGTGTTGATAAGGTGTAAACCATAATCCACCAAAATGGGTGATTGATATTAAGGATAAAATGATCCACCCCATGACCTTTGTTTGGTGTACTCTTAATTTCTCTCCAGACAATGCAACCTGACAGATGTTCAAGCAGATACAGCAATCCTGATTCCCATGTCACTGCACTGCATTCACATCATTTTGCATCACACCATTTTGCATTCATAATCATTCACACATGTTTATTCATTTCTGTGGGGTTTATATCTTCCACTTGATTCTAGTCGGAATTTTCTTGGTTCTCATCAACGGCTTAGTCTTTTTTTTACATTGTTTATCAAATGTGAGACTGGAATCAAGGGGGTTGAATACCTTTGGAATTGATAAACATGTCATTGCATTTGCATATTCATTAGCATGTCTTGCATAACAGGTACTGCCGCAGGGGTGACCATTCCAGCTGCAGCACCACTACAACAACAACAATCACAACGTCAACCAGCTCAGTATCAACAGCAGCAACAACCGGGTAACAGACCCTCTTATCAACAGAGGCAAAGGATGATGGACCGGCGTTTCAACACCCTTCCAATGTCGTACGCCCAGTTACTTTCTAGTCTTCAACAACTACAACTTGTGCAATTGCGCACTCTGGCTCCTCCTGTTGGTAGACTTCCGGTGGGTTACGACGCCAACGCTAGGTGTACCTTCCACTCTAGGCCACCTGCCCATGACATTGAGAACTGCAAAGCTTTTAAGCACGTAGTTCAGGACCTCATAGATTCAAAGGCCATCGACCTTGCACCAGCTCCGAATGTCGTCAACAATCCCATGCCCCAGCATGGTGGCGCGAACGTTAACATGATAGAGGGAAAAGCCAAGTCCATTAAGGATGTGTTGAAGTTGAAGACTCCATTGTTAGATATCAAATGATGCTTGCTAAAGGCCGATGTTTTCCCCGGTTGTGGGAAGGATTGTTTGGATTATGCTACTCAGAGTGGAGGTTGTTTGAAGCTACAGCAAGGTATCCAGGCCTTGCTCGACAAAGGTATCCTCCAGGTTGAGGGTCTGTCTGTCCAAGAGTCTATGGAAGGGGTTGAGGGAGAAGTGTTTGAAGACGCTAGTGATGAATTCGCAGATGTTGTTCCTACTGATTCTGTAATCCATGATGTAACTGAAATGGATTCCGATGTTTCGGATGTGTGTACTTCAACGCCTCAGACTCATCAGGGGCCGATTACTTTCTCCAGCGCTGGCATCATTCAGTATGGTCAGGTCTCTGCAGTCAACGAAGAAGATGGGGATAGTGATTGTGACATTGACAACTAGGTGCGTTCGAGGATCCCGGGTGAAGTCATCAACAATTGGATCCCGGGTGAAGTCTTCTGAAGAGATTATCCAAGCCACTTGTCTGGAGGAGTAATTTTCTTTGTTTATTCATGCATATCCAAGTCTTACGTTCCGCCAGGGCGTAATGACTCATTGTAGGGCTCATCTATGTGACACTTGCATTTTTTATCATAAATAAAGGACGTATTTTTGCATTCAAATATTCCGTTCCCTGTCTTTCTATGTTTGCAGTTTTTCAAAATAAAAAATGGCAATGTTTTGTTTAGTTTTCACTTCTTGTTCTCACTCATAAGCACATACCATCACTCATGCAGATGCACATCACCGGATCCTATTGATAACGGTTCTGCTATGGCTCGCTTCGACTTTGAAAATCCAATCTTTCAAGCTGAAGAAGAGGATGATGAAGATTGTGAACTCCCTGAAGAACTTACCAGGTTATTGAAACAAGAGGAAAAGGTTATTCAACCGCATCAAGAGTCTGTTGAAGTGATTAATCTCGGCACCGAGGACGCCAAGAGAGAAATCAAGATAGGGGCTGCTTTAGAAGACAATGTGAAAAAAGGGCTGATTGAATTGTTGCAAGAATACGTTGACATCTTCGCCTGGTCTTATCAGGACATGCCCGGGCTGGACACAGACATCGTGGTACACCGCTTGCCTCTCAAAGAAGGTTGTCCTCCGGTCAAGCAGAAACTCAGAAGAACAAGACCAGAGATGGCTGTCAAGATAAAGGAAGAAGTACAAAAGCAGTTGGATGTAGGGTTTCTAGTAGTCACCAATTATCCGCCATGGGTTGTGAACATCGTCCCAGTACCTAAGAAGGACGGAAAGGTACGGATGTGTGTCGACTACCGGGATCTGAACAGAGCTAGCCCTAAAGATGATTTCCCATTACCTCACATCGATGTTTTGGTGGATAATACAGCTCAGTTCTCGGTATTCTCTTTCATCGATGGCTTTTCTGGCTATAACCAAATCAAGATGGCACCAGAGGACATGGAAAAGACAACTTTCATAACCCTAGGAACCACGACCAGACATCTACCGATGAATGGGAAGAAAGAAACCACGACCAGACATCTACCGATGACTGGGAAGAAAGAAACCACGACCAGACATCTACATATGAATGGGAAGAATGAAACCACAACCAGACATCTACCGATGAATGGGAAGAAAGGAACCACGACTAGACATCTACCGATTAATGGGAAGAAAGAAACCACGACCAGACATCTACCGATGAATGGGAAGAAAGAAACCATGACCAGACATCTACCGATGAATGGGAAGAAAGGAACTATGACTACACATCTATCGATGAATGGGATGAAAGAAACCACGACCAGACATCTACCGATGAATGGGAAGAAAGAAACCACGACCAGACATCTACCAATGAATAGGAAGAAAGAAACCACAACCAGACATCTACCGATGAATGGGAAGAAAGAAACCACGACCAGACATCTATCGATGAATGGGAAGAAAGGAACTATGACTACACATCTATCGATGAATGGGATGAAAGAAACCACGACCAGACATCTATCGATGAATGGGAAGAAAGAAACCACGACCAGACATCTACCGATGAATGGGAAGAAAGAAACCACGACCAGACATCTACTGATGAGTGGGAAGAAAGAAACCACGACCAGACATCTACCGATGAGTGGGAAGAAAGAAACCACGACCAGACATCTACCAATGAATGGGAAGAAAGAAACCACGACCACACATCTACCGATGAATGGGAAGAAAGAAACCACGACCAGACGTCTACCGATGAATGGGAAGAAAGAAACCACGACCAAACATCTACCGATGAATGGGATGAAAGAAACCACGACCACACATCTACCGATGAATGGGAAGAAAGAAACCAAAACCAGACATCTACCGATAAATGGGAAGAAAGAAACCACGACCAGACATCTACCGATGAATGGGAAGAAAGAACGACCAGACATGTACCGATGAATGGGAAGAAAGAAACCACGACCAGACATCTACCGATGAAAGGGAAGGAAGGAACCACGACCAGACATCTACCGGTGAAAAGGAAAAAAGGAACCACGACCACACATCTACCGATGAATGGCAAGAAAGAAACCACGACCAGACATCTACCGATGACTGGGAAGAAAGAAACCACGACCAGACATCTACAGATGAATGGGAAGAATGAAACCACAACCAGACATCTACGGATGAATGGGAAGAAAGAAACCACGACCAGACATCTAGCGATGAATGGGAAGAAAGAAACCACGACCAGACATCTACCGATGAATGGGAAGAAAGAACGACCAGACATGTACCGATGAATGGGAAGAAAGAAACCACGACCAGACATCTACCGATGAAAGGGAAGGAAGGAACCACGACCAGACATCTACCGGTGAAAAGGAAAAAAGGAACCACGACTAGACATCTACCGATGAATGGCAAGAAAGAAACCACGACCAGACATCTACCGATGACTGGGAAGAAAGAAACCACGACCAGACATCTATCGATGAATGGGAAGAAAGGAACTATGACTACACATCTATCGATGAATGGGATGAAAGAAACCACGACCAGACATCTATCGATGAATGGGAAGAAAGAAACCACGACCAGACATCTACCGATGAATGGGAAGAAAGAAACCACGACCAGACATCTACTGATGAGTGGGAAGAAAGAAACCACGACCAGACATCTACCGATGAGTGGGAAGAAAGAAACCACGACCAGACATCTACCGATGAATGGGAAGAAAGAAACCACGACCACACATCTACCGATGAATGGGAAGAAAGAAACCACGACCAGACGTCTACCGATGAATGGGAAGAAAGAAACCACGACCAAACATCTACCGATGAATGGGATGAAAGAAACCACGACCACACATCTACCGATGAATGGGAAGAAAGAAACCAAAACCAGACATCTACCGATGAATGGGAAGAAAGAAACCACGACCAGACATCTACCGATGAATGGGAAGAAAGAACGACCAGACATGTACCGATGAATGGGAAGAAAGAAACCACGACCAGACATCTACCGATGAATGGGAAGGAAGGAACCACGACCAGACATCTACCGGTGAAAAGGAAAAAAGGAACCACGACCACACATCTACCGATGAATGGCAAGAAAGAAACCACGACCAGACATCTACCGATGACTGGGAAGAAAGAAACCACGACCAGACATCTACAGATGAATGGGAAGAATGAAACCACAACCAGACATCTACGGATGAATGGGAAGAAAGAAACCACGACCAAACATCTAGCGATGAATGGGAAGAAAGAAACCACGACCAGACATCTACCGATGAATGGGAAGAAAGAACGACCAGACATGTACCGATGAATGGGAAGAAAGAAACCACGACCAGACATCTACCGATGAAAGGGAAGGAAGGAACCACGACCAGACATCTACCGGTGAAAAGGAAAAAAGGAACCACGACTAGACATCTACCGATGAATGGCAAGAAAGAAACCACGACCAGACATCTACCGATGACTGGGAAGAAAGAAACCACGACCAGACATCTACAGATGAATGGGAAGAATGAAACCACGACCAGACATCTACGGATGAATGGGAAGAAAGAAACCACGACCAGACATCTAGCGATGAATGGGAAGAAAGAAACCACGACCAGACATCTACCGATGAATGGGATGAAAGAAACCACGACCAGACATCTACCGATGAATGGGAAGAAAGAAACCACGACCAGACATCTACCGATGAATGGGAAGAAAGAAATCACGACCAGACATCTACCGATTAATGGGAAGAAAGAAATCACGCCCAGACATGTACCGATGAATGGGAAGAAAGAAACCATGACCAGACATCTACCGATGAATGGGAAGAAAGAAACCACGACCAGACATCTACCGATGAATGGGAAGAAAGGAACCACGACCAGACATCTATCGATGAATGGGAAGAAAGAAACCACGACCAGACATCTACCGATGACTGGGAAGAAAGAAACCACGACCAGACAGCTACCGATGACTGGGAAGAAAGAAACCAAGACCAGACATCTACCGATGAATGGGAAGAAAGAAACCACGACCAGACATCTATCGATGAATGGGAAGAAAGAAACCACGACCAGACATCTACCGATGATTGGGAAGAAAGAAACCACGACCAGATATCTACCGATGAATGGGAAGAAAGAAATCACGACCAGACATCTACCGATAAATGGGAAGAAAGAACGACCAGACATCTACCGATGAATGGCAAGAAAGAAACCACGACTAGACATCTACCGATGAATGGGAGGAAAGGAACCACGACCAGACATCTACCGATGAATGGGAAGAAAGAAACCACGACCAGACATCCACCGATGAATGGGAAGAAAGAAATCACGACCAGACATCTACCGATAAATGGGAAGAAAGAACGACCAGACATCTACCGATGAATGGCAAGAAAGAAACCACGACTAGACATCTACCGACGAATGGGAAGAAAGGAACCACGACCAGACATCTACCGATGAATGGGAAGAAAGAAACCACGACCAGACATCTACCGATGAATGGGAAGAAAGAACGACCAGACATCTACCGATGAATGGAAAGAAAGAAACCACGACCAGACATCTACCGATGAATGGGAAGAAAGGAACCACGACCAGACATCTACCGATGAATGGGAAGAAGGAACCACGACCAGACATCTACCGATGAATGGGAAGAAAGAAACCACGACCAGACATCTACCGATGAATGGGAAGAAAGAAACCACGACCAGACATCTACCGATGAATGGGAAGAAAGAAACCACGACCAGACATCGACCGATGAACGGGAAGAGAGGAACCACGACTAGACATCTATCGACGAATGGGAAGAAAGAAAAGACGACCAGACATCTACCGATGACTGGGAAGAAAGAAACCACGACCAGACATCTACCGATGACTGGGAAGAAAGAAACCACGACCAGACATCTACCCATGAATGGGAAGAAAGAAACCACGACCAGACATTTACCGATGAATGGGAAGAAAGGAACCACGACTAGACATCTACCGATGAATGGGTAGAAAGAAACCACGACCAGACATCTACCGATGAATGGGAAGAAAGGAACCACGACCAGACATCTACCAATGAATGGAAATAAAGAAACCACGACCAGACTTCTACCGATGAATGGGAAGAAAGAAACCACGACCAGACATCGACCGATGAATGGGAAAGAGAGAACCACGACCAGACATCTATCGATGAATGGGAAGAAAGAAACCACGACCAGACATCTACCGATGACTGGGAAGAAAGAAACCACGACCAGACATCTACCGATGAATGGGAAGAAAGAAACCACGACCAGACATCTACCGATGAATGGGAAGAAAGGAACCACGACCAGACATCTACCGATGAATGGGAAGAGAGGAACCACGACCAGACATCTACCGATGAATGGGAAGAGAGGAACCACGACCAGACGTCTATCGATGAATGGGAAGAAAGAAACCCACGACAGACATCTACGATGACTGGGAGAAAAGAAACCACGACCAGACATCTACCGATGAATGGGAAGAAAGAAGAAACCACGACCAGACATCTACTGATGACTGGGAAGAAAGAGAAACACGCCCAGACATCTACCCAGGAATGGGAAGAAGAAAGAAACCACGACCAGACATCTACCGATGAATGGGAAGAAAGGAACCACGACTAGACATCTACCGATGAATGGGTAGTAGAAGAAGAAACCACGACCAGACATCTACTGATGAATGGGAAGAAGAAAATCGACCAGACATCTACCGATGAATGGGGAAGAAAGAAACCACGACCAGACATCTACCGATGAATGGGAAGAAAGGAACCACGACCAGACATCTACCGATGAATGGGAAGAGGAACCACGACCAGACATCTACCGATGAATGGGAAGAGAGGAACGACCAGACATCTACCGATGAATGGGAAGAAAGGAACCACGACCAGACATCTACCGATGAATGGGAAGAAAGAAACCACGACCAGACATCTACCGATGAATGGGAAGAAAGAAACCACGACCAGACATCTACCGATGAATGGGAATAAAGAAACCACGACCAGACATCGACCGATGAATGGGAAGAGAGGAACCACGACTAGACATCTATCGATGAATGGGAAGAAAGAAGAACGAAACGACCATACATCTATCGATGACTGGGAAGAAAGAAACCACGACCAGACATCTACCGATGACTGGGAAGAAAGAAACCACGACCAGACATCTACCCATGAATGGGAAGAAAGAAACCACGACCAGACATCTACCGATGAATGGGAAGAAAGGAACCACGACTAGACATCTACCGATGAATGGGTAGAAAGAAACCACGACCAGACATCTACTGATGAATGGGAAGAAAGAAACCACGACCAGACATCTACCGATGAATGGGAAGAAAGAAACCACGACCAAACATCTACCGATGAATGGGACTAAAGAAACCACGACCAGACATCTACCGATGATTGGGAAGAAAGAAACCATGACAATACATCTACCGATGAATGGGAAGAAAGAACGACCAGACATCTACCGATGAATGGGAAGAAAGGAACCACGACCAGACATCTACCGATGAATGGGAAGAAAGAAACCACGACCAGACATCGACCGATGAATGGGAAGAGAGGAACCACGACCAGACATCTATCGATGAATATGGGAGAAAGAAACCACGACCAGACATCTACCGATGACTGGGAAGAAAGAAGAACCACGACCAGACATCTACCGATGATATGAATGGGAAGAAAGAAACCACGACCAGACATCTACCGATGAATGGGAAGAAAGGAACCACGACCAGACATCTACCGATGAATGGGAAGAGAGGAACCACGACCAGACATCTACCGATGAATGGGAAGAGAGGAACCACGACCAGACGTCTATCGATGAATGGGAGGAAAGAAACCACGACCAGACATCTACCGATGACTGGGAGAAAAGAAACCACGACCAGACATCTACCGATGAATGGGAAGAAAGAAACCACGACCAGACATCTACCGATGACTGGGAAGAAAGAAACCACGCCCAGACATCTACCCAGGAATGGGAAGAAAGAAACCACGACCAGACATCTACCGATGAATGGGAAGAAAGGAACCACGACTAGACATCTACCGATGAATGGGTAGAAAGAAACCACGACCAGACATCTACTGATGAATGGGAAGAAAGAAACATCGACCAGACATCTACCGATGAATGGGAAGAAAGAAACCACGACCAGACATCTACCGATGAATGGGAAGAAAGGAACCACGACCAGACATCTACCGATGAATGGGAAGAGAGGAACCACGACCAGACATCTACCGATGAATGGGAAGAGAGGAACGACCAGACATCTACCGATGAATGGGAAGAAAGGAACCACGACCAGACATCTACCGATGAATGGGAAGAAAGAAACCACGACCAGACATCTACCGATGAATGAGAAGAAAAGAACCACGACCAGACATCTACCGATGAATGGGAATAAAGAAACCACGACCAGACATCGACCGATGAATGGGAAGAGAGGAACACGACTAGACATCTATCGATGAATGGGAAGAAAGAACGAAACACGACCATACATCTATCGATGACTGGGAAGAAAGAAACCACGACCAGACATCTACGATGACTGGGAAGAAAGAAACCACGACCAGACATCTACCCATGAATGGGAAAGAAAGAAACCACGAACCAGACATCTTCCGATGAATGGGAAGAAAGGAACCACGACTAGACATCTACCGATGAATGGGTAGAAAGAAACCACGACCAGACATCTACTGATGAATGGGAAGAAAGAAACCACGACCAGACATCTACCGATGAATGGGAAGAAAGAAACCACGACCAAACATCTACCGATGAATGGGACTAAAGAAACCACGACCAGACATCTACCGATGATTGGGAAGAAAGAAACCATGACAATACATCTACCGATGAATGGGAAGAAAGAACGACCAGACATCTACCGATGAATGGGAAGAAAGGAACCACGACCAGACATCTACCGATGAATGGGAAGAAAGAAACCACGACCAGACATCTACCGATGAATGGGAAGAAAGGAACCACGACTAGACATCTACCGATAAATGGGTAGAAAGAAACCACGACCAGACATCTACTGATGAATGGGAAGAAAGAAACCACGACCAGACATCTACCGATGAATGGGAAGAAAGAAACCACGACCAGACATCTACCGATGAATGGGATGAAAGAAACCACGACCAGACATCTACCGATGATTGGAAGAAAGAAAAAGAAACCTGACATACATCTACGATGAATGGGAAGAAAGAACGACTAGACATCTACCGACAATGGGAAGAAAGGAACCACGACCAGAACATCTACCGATGAATGGGAAGAAAGGAACCACGACCAGACATCTACCGATGAAGGGAAGAATGGAAACCACGACCAGATATCTACCGATGAATGGGAGGAAAGAAACCACGACCAGCTATCTACTGATGAATGGGAAGAAAGAAACCACGACCAGACATCTACCGATGAATGGGAAGAAAGAAACCACGACCAGACATCTACCGATGATTGGGAAGAAAGAAACCACGACAATACATCTACCGATGAATGGGAAGAAAGAACGACCAGACATCTACCGATGAATGGGAAGAAAGGAACCACGACCAGACATCTACCGATGAATGGGAAGAAAGAAACCACGACCAGACATCTACCGATGAATGGGAAGAAAGGAACCACGACTAGACATCTACCGATAAATGGGTAGAAAGAAACCACGACCAGACATCTACTGATGAATGGGAGGAAAGAAACCACGACCAGACATCTACCGATGAATGGGAAGAACGAAACCACGACCAGACATCTACCGATGAATGGGACGAAAGAAACCACGACCAGACATCTACCGATGATTGGGAAGAAAGAAACCATGACAATACATCTACCGATGAATGGGAAGAAAGAACGACCAGACATCTACCGATGAATGGAAAGAAAGAAAACCACGACCAGACATCTACCGAT